>NC_056725.1:132091339-132293839 GCF_019279795.1 Protopterus annectens
TAGTCCTGAGCTCACCACATTACCCTGAATCTGTTCTACATAACACAAAGTCCAAAATCCTCTCCTCTCCATCTTCTGCATCTTACTAGATAATACCTTCTTGATCACTTACTTCTACAATATTGTTTTCTTTACTAAGCCTGCAAAATGGAACATGGCAAGCTATGGCAGCTAAATTAAAATCCCTCATAACCACTTCTCTCTTCCTACAATCCCATTGTTATTCTTTTATCAATTATTCCATTTTCTACATTATAGGAATTTGGTGGCATGCAGATAAGATCTGTCCATCAAAATTCTCCTTTGTCACTCTCAGCCTTTATTTCCATATAAATAATATTAAAATGATTCATATCTTCACTCATTGTATCTCTCTCACTGACATATTTCTCATCCTCATTTTGTGCTGGATAACATTTCACATAGGTTCCATCGCGATTATTCTCTCGTCTTTCCACTCTAAAAAAAAAACTTACATCTTTGAATCACCATGTCCCATTCTCTCTGTCATTCCAAGTTTCTGTAACCCCACTGTGTCAATTTCTCCACTTGTTAATTCTGCTTATAACCCCTCCATCTGATTATACAGACATCAATTATTACAAATAACATGTTCCCTCCCCCTTTTAAGTCAGTAACATCTATCTTTACAGGTGATTCACCAGTACCATCCTTACTGCAAAATATATTCAGCTTAACTTTATCTTGCCTTACCCTATCAATTACAATGTAACCCTTCTACTTCTATAACAGTTTGAAGACAAAAATGACCTCATGTACATATCTGCAGTTAGATAAAACTGGTAAAGTTCATAGGTTCATAGGTTCATACTAGGCTATCTGCCCTAGGGCATTTATAAGCCTAGCCAGAGTGTGTTTGGCTTCGCCACCAATTTTAAATGAATTTTGCTATGCCCTTTTTCGAGGTTAGTATATGTGCCTCTGTCTAACAGTGACACAGAAGTGATACCCGGGGTAAACCTATGATCTCCCATCCACTCATCAAGATTCCTCTTGAAGAGAGTCAATGACGGACTCTGCCTAACCTGGACTGGGATTTTATTCCAGAGTGAAGGGAGCCTCTGGGTTATGAATCTGTCCCTCCAGCATGTCCTATTTATTTCAGTGCTGAGGTTCAAGTCTCTCGAGCACGTAGCTCGATGGGATTTGGATTTTCTGAGGTGCAGCATGTCCATTAATTCCGGGTTGGACATGGCTTTATACGCCAGGCACAGATCGCCTCTGAGCAGGCGGTATGCCACTGAGTAGAGCTGGAGTTTCTTTAACCGGGCAGCATATGGCATCTGTTTGAACCCTTTGATCCTCTTGTTGAGGTACTTTTGGGGTCTTTCCAGTTGCTGCAGGTGTCTGGTAAGGTACATCCCAAAAAGGGCATTGTACTCAATTATGGGCCTGATGAGGGATGAGTAAAGAGGCACGATGACCTCCCTGATGTAGATGTGAATCCCTTCATGATTAGGTGGGCTATATAAAATGTTTTTCTAACCACTTTGGCCACGTGGTTTTCAAATGAGAGATTGCTATCAACTTGGGTCCCCAGGTCCCTAATTACTTCTTCCGTACTTAATGGATTACCATCTATGTGGTAATTTGTGGGCACTTTGTTTTTGCCAAAGGGGATGACTATACACTTTTTGGCGTTTAGCTTGAGGCCATGGCTCTGGCACCAGTTGTCTGTTTCTATGAGGCCCTTTTGTAGGATGCTTGTGTTGGCTGGAGAGTCGATTATGGCACCTAGTTTGCAGTCACCTGCCAACTTGGTCAGCCACAGTCCTTCTGTGTTGGCCTGTACCTCCGGGAAATATATACCGAATAAGAGAGGTCCCAGGACTGAGCCTAGTGGGATGCCACTTGTAACTGGTTTGGAGTCTGACATGGCTCCAGCAATTCTAACCATGTGGGTTCTGTCCTTGAGCCAGTTTGCAACCCATCTAGTGACATAGGGGTTTATATTTAAGCTGGTGAGCTTATCTATAATGCCCGAGTGGGGTATTGTATCGAAGGCTTTTGCGAGGTCCAGGTAGGCTGTGTGGACCACCTTCCCCTCATCAATGGCCTTGTTGACTGTTTCAAAGAAATCGACCAGGTTTAAGAGGCAGGATCTGCCCTTAACAAAGCCGAACTGGGTAGGATCCAGTGTCTGTAGGTCCCCAATATCTTTATTTAGGAGGTCCATGATGATCCTTTCCACAGCTTTGCAGACCAAGCTAGTCAGTCAGGGCGATAGTTTCCAGGATCCGTTGAGGCACCACCTTTGCGGAGAGGGACCACTGTTGCTGTACGCCACTCTTTGGGTACATATCCTGTATTAAGGCTGAGATTGAACAGTAGTTTTATGTTTGGGTTTAGCTCTTCTTGGAGTTCATGTAGGACGCAGCCCAGGACACTGTCTGGTCCCATTGATGCTGTGTATTTTGCTTTGGAGAGGGTGGCTCTTACCTGAGCATCTGAGATGTCGGGGGGGCAGCACTCTGCTGGGATAGATATTTGCCCTTTTGGTGGGGAGGAGGGGAGAAGTTTGTGCTGAACCTGTCAGCTAGGATGTTGGCAATGTCTGTGGGGTTCAGTGTATTTTTTGTCATTTTGGACTAATTCTGAGCATATCTGGGAATTCCCACCCAGGTTCCTAACATAACTAAAGAAAGCCTTGTGATTATCTTTAGTGTCATGTGCAATTTTTCTCTCGAATCTGGCCTTAGACGATTTTATGCGTGCCCGTAGTTTTTTGCTAATACTGATCAGAGATGCCTTCCCTTTTTGGGATTTTGCTCTATCATGTAGTAGCTTCCTCCTTCTATTGTATAGTTTGTTTATGGCTGGGGTCCACTAGACAGGACGCCTGCCTTTGGAGGACTGGATCTTGGTTTTATTTGGAATTGCATGATCCATGCACTCCTGAAGGTGTTCATAGAATGTGTTTATAAAGGATTCTGCAGTCTGGGCCGTACTTTCCACAGGCCCGGGGGCTTTGAAGGATTCCACCTCGGTTTTGAGGAGAGTGAAATTTGCTTTAGAGAAGTTTTTCACTGTAGTTTTCTGGGCAGGGGGTGGGGTCGGGATGTGAATATCCAGTGAGATTAGTTTATGGTCTGATCTTACCAGTGAGGGATACACTTCTGGTCTGGAGCATAGAGCCCCCATGTTGGTGATGATCAGGTCCAGTATGTTTTCTCCTCTTGTGGGAGTGGTAACAAGTTGTTCTATAGCATTTGAGTTTATAAATTTTAGGAACTTTTGGGCTAGGGTGTTGGAGCTAGAGTAATGCTCCCAGTCTATGTTTGGGTAGTTGAAGTCACCCAATATAATGGTGTTTGGAGAGAAATTCATA
Organism: Protopterus annectens; assembly: GCF_019279795.1. Taxonomy (NCBI): domain Eukaryota; kingdom Metazoa; phylum Chordata; order Ceratodontiformes; family Protopteridae; genus Protopterus; species Protopterus annectens. The sequence goes on from NC_056725.1 coordinate 132,094,689, forward strand.
TTTTCCAGTCTTAAGTTATCCATTATTTACTGATTTATGGAAAATAAATACCAAGAAAAAAAGACAAAATAGCCAAAACTACTCACTTTCTTCATTTCTGAGTGGAGTGTCAAACTGTTCATTCCAGCCAAATTTGTGTTTCTTCCTATGCAGTCATGACAGCAGAGCTGTAATATCTTCTGTATTTCATAAAATGGTCTTATTTTCCAGTCAACACTAATAAGAAATAAGCTAAAGTTTTGTCTTTTCCTCTACAAGTTGTCAAAAGGCTAATAATTTATGGATATCTTTTAGCTGATAATGAATGACATGTAGATTCACGGAATATAAGGTCATTTTAAACACCAGAATGACGATTAGAAAAAATCTACTTCCTGATTAACAAATACTGACTGCCAATGCTGATTGCTTTATTTTTATTTTAATTATGATAATACAAAGGAATAAATAGACTTTCGGTATTATATCATTTTCAAACAAATAGTAATAAATTATGTGTATAAAATAGCAACATCTGTAAGTACATGTTTTATTAATCAGAATACATATTTGTTCAGATCGTAATGAGGGAGTATTTTCTAACTTTTGCTTCATAAGAGATGTGAACTACCTGGCAATGAGATTTACATGAACTGCATTGATTAGTGATTGATTGACCATAACATTTTCTTCATTATTAGTTTATTGCTTACAACTTATCTTTGTTTTAACCTACATTTGTTTTATACATTAGCTTAAATATAAGTAACACTTATACCAACAAAACAGCAAAGCATGTTGCCTGGAAAGGATAAACCACCTGGAATGTAGCAACAAAGTATATATTCCAAAAATATGAATTCCAAGTAGTCCACAGCAGATAGATAAAAACAAACCAAATGTTAATAACAGGTTGAATAGTAGATAAGCGCTTTCGCAGTAAGCTTCATCAGATCTAACATACTACTCAAGATACACCAGTTAAAAATAGACAACAACCAGTCAAGTGCATCCAAGTAAATTAGATGCCATGGTAACAGCATGATACAACTTTAAAGGAGAAATGTCAAAAATAAAAAACAAAATAAAACAATTGATATCTGCATATAAAGTATCATGCATAGAAATTACATAAGTACATAATACATACATATAAACTGGAGTGCATTCAATCACGTTGTTACTTAATGCTGGCAAATATAATTAATAATAAAAATAGTAAAAATAAAAATAAAAGTGGAGACATTTCATCTTTTTCTAAGGGGCCTAGCTCTAAGAGTAGGTCGTATTGATGCACTGTTATTCAAACCTGGGGCACAGTGTGCTCTTAGTGTAAAAATCCATTTAAGTTCTGCCTGATAAGTCCTATTCGTAATATCTCCCTTATTAATACTTCCATTTATTATCTCTAAAACTTGAAACTTAAAAGTATGTTCCACCCCACTATTTATCATATGTTTCGCTATCGTGCTATAATTCATGCCCCTTTGTGCACAATAAAGATGATCACAAATACGTTCAGGTAGCCGTCTATTTGTGTTGCCTACATAAAATATGGAATGAGATGCAACAGGTGCTCTTTTTGTACTTATGTTGATGTATCTGGTTCGTTTACACATCTCAGTAGTGGTAAGAAGTTCTTTCACCTACCCACAGCTGACTATAATTCTAAAAACTTAGTATACCTGGCATTATGCAACGGGTGCTGCTCATTTTATATAGGCAAGGCAAATAGATGGCTATGTGAACGTATTCGTGATCATCTTTATTGAGCTAGGCCCCTTAGAAAGAGATGAAATGTCTCCACTTTTATTTTTATTTTTACTATTTTTATTATTAATTATATTTACCAGCATTAGGCAACAACATGATTGAATGCACTCCAGTTTATATGTATTTATTATGTATTTATGTCATTTCTATGCATGATACTGTATATGTAGATATCAATTGTTTTATTTTGTTTTTTATTTTTGACATTTCTCCTTTAAAGTTAACAGCATCTAATTTACTTGGATGCACTTTAGATTGATTGGTTGTTGTCTATTTTTAACTGGTGTATATTGAGTTGTATGTTAGATCTGATGAAGTTTACTGAGAAAGCGCGTATCTACTGTTCAGCTTGTCATTAAAATTTGGTTTGTTTTTATCTATCTGCTGTGGACTACTTGGAATTCGTATTTGTTGGAATATATACAAGTAACACTTATATGCATTCATTCATTGATTTATTCATCAGCCTATCTTTGTTTGTTTACCAGACTAGTGCATTGATCTCGCTGGACCAATTTCAAGCACAGCCCAGGTGAATACAATTATAATGGTAAAAACAAGACAGTGTAAGTCAATAATGTGCATAAATATGAACAATTGCAGTGTGTGACATAGTAAAAAGAGTACAATATTGACCTGCAGGTAGTAAACATACAGAAATGTAATTATAGCTCCTTATACTGCCTGGATTTAGTAGTCAGTCCTAACACCTGATGACTGCATAAAGTTTGCATTTTCTCTTCATTTCTGAGAAAATTTTCTGTGGGTATTCCAGTTTCTGCACACTTCCCAAAACATGCTAGCTGATGGGTTGAATTGGGCAATAATGTAGAATAGTGCACCTCAGGAGTGCATTTGCATAGCTGTCAGAATGTTGTGCTAACAGTGTAGTTTAGTAGCTTCCAGGTCATTCTGACAGCTTCAGAAATTAGATGAGTAGTGATTGCCTATCAGCAGTATACATGTGCAGCCAGCAAGGTAGGAGGTGCAGAACTAACTTATTCAACTTTTTAGCTTTTTTAAGTAAATTCTGTTTGTAATAACTTTACATATTCTAAAATATATATGGCTATGGTATTAATGTTGTGATTCATACACAATACTTTCATCCTATGGTGAACTTACTTGATATTTTAAAAACTATGATTTGGCCACTGTAAATATCAGTCATAAAAACAACTTTAATTTTTAAAGCATAAGCTAATATGATACATTATTTTATGGAAGAAAACTGCTAATTTATTTATTAAGCAGGTTATGACCCAGCCTTTCTCAGATGCTTCTCTAGCAAAAATCTGGTCTACAAGGGCAAGGATAAATACAATCTGGAATTCTTTAAACTCTGTGTAGATTTTGCACAGAGTCTACATGGAGTTTACGTGTTTGCGCAACAGTGTGCAGTGCATGGCAGATGGCAGTGCACAATGCATATTAATGAGGTGAGGCACACCTAACCTACATTTCATGGCTTGCAACAGTGTTGCTGGCTGCAAAACCTTATAAGTAAACACAGATAGCAATACTGTGTAAAGGAGAGCATCTACAGTGCGCAGAATGTCACAATGATCACCAGGGCTTTACACAAAGGGAAACCTTGTCAGCAAATATGGATAGCAATTCCATTTAAGGAAGAGTATCTATTGTGCCCAGATTTGCATGCAATGCCACAATGATCACCAGGGGTTTTACAAATAGCTGTTATTCTGTTAGTGCAACACGTCTGCACAGAGACCAACCTAATCAGAGGACAAATAATCAGTAATAGGGACATATTTTGCATAACTGTCACATGGGAATGTCTTAGAATCTAACACTCACAACTGTTTAGAGTGACAATTGTGGACAAAGCCATAATAATGGGGGGATAAAGGGCCAGAAATAGGTTTAGATTTTTAATACTGCACTGACAAACTTAGGAAGTTGATAGAATATACAGGTTGTACATTAGCATGAGCTTTCTGAAGAGCATGAAGTTTGAAACTCAAATGTCAATCATCAGTTTCTGACTGCACTCTGCAATGACATGCCAATGATTTTCCAGGAAAAAATGTTATGAGGAAAACATCACAAATATGAGACAAAAACTGGACATTCTACACAGATCAGGACAGTTGACAGTTATGCACTCAAATGTATGCAATATTGAGTCACATCAGTGCAGAGACCATCCCAGTGATATGACAGAAAGCCACATATTTGGTAAGGAAAATATCTGGACATCCTGGGAATATCTGGGCAGTTGAGAGGTATAAATATGAAGTATATGGTCCAAACACAGTACAGGATAGTGTACCTACAGTGCAGAGTATTGTGATATCCCATTCCTGGCATTCTGTACTGAAGCCGTGTTAATGATATGTAGCATGACATGGTACTGCTATGTAATATAATCACCTGGGGAAGTCTGTGTATTGAACAGGGACACACAGAAGAATTGTTGGAATGAACACAAGGCAAGAGTACAGGTGAAACTCCAGCATGTACAGCAGAGAAGGGCACGGCAATGGAAGATGGCTGTAGCAGCAACACCAAGCACATATCTATATCATAAAGTACAGACTGCACAGTGAAAATGTGCTGTATGTGACTGTCACACAATGTGACATAAGAATGGGGATGATGTCCATCTGAGATAAGCATCCTTACATGAATAGTGCAGAGTTGATCTTTCAGGGATCTGACATACAATTGTGGTAGGGTGCATAGTAGGAAGCAGTGCAAAATGATATACCTGAATATGAGTGTAGTCTCAGCAGAGGTCCCCAGCAAGGTGGCCACAGGTAAAATATCATGACCAACATTACAAGAACCAACCACAATTATGGACAATATCAGAATAATACCACCAGTAATCCTATGCCACTGACATAACATATGTGATATGGAATGATAACAGATGAGCTTGCACACACCCAAACCTGACAACTATTATGATACATCTGCACTCTATTAGGGTAATCATGCACACTCTCCTGATACAGTAATGTCTGCAGGAGGTGTAAGAATGGACACCACTATACCTGTATGTGACAGTATGGTCAATACAGGCTACTTGTCTCATGTGCATGGCATATATGTATGGCACAATCCATACTGTCACGAATGTTATACATGCCATTAATGTTGTCAAACATCTATCTATTCAGTGTGTGCATAAGCTGAACAGGTAGTACACATGCATCCAGTACAACAGCTCTCTAAGGCAAAGAACACTACATCAATGGCCCAAACAATATCCCAGGATGTCATCTAAATAGCATGAAACATGACATATCAGGCCCCCTAGAATTGCTATGTAACTGTAGCCTCCAAACAGGCTTTGTGCCTTATGAATGGAGAACAGCAACAGTCATCCCTCTGCACAAAAGAAGCCCCCATAAGTCCCACTAGTCTTGCATGTAAGCCATGGAAAGAATTATCATGGAAATCATCAATAGTGATATAGTAAACCTCTAGACATGGGACCCAACCCAGTTTGGTTTAATCAAGGGCAGGATATGCCTACTCAACCTGGTGGACTTCTTTGAGAAGATTACCAAAGTGATGGATGAGGGCAAAATGGTTCACACTACCTACCTTCATCTGGCCAAGGCATTTGACACAATACCCCACTCAGGCATTGTTGACAAACTCAAGAGGTTAGGTACAAATCCATATATTGAATAGCCAACTGCCTCACAGACAGGACCCATGAAGTTAGAATTGTGGAGTCCACCTCCACAAAGAGGTCAGTCACATGTGGAGTCCCTCAGGGAGTCTCCCAGGGATCTATCCTTGGACCACTCCTTTTTGACACTTGCTTCTCTGAATTCAAGGCCAATGTCAGTGATCTCTGGCTGACTACATTTGCAGATGATTGCAAATTAGGAGCGGTCATTGAATCCCACACTGAAACAAATGTTCACCAGGAAAGGCTGACACAGATAAACAACTGGTGTCACATCCATGGACTAAAACTAAATGACAAGAAATGCATAATAGTATCCATCAGGAAATCATCCACCCCTGGTAACTATCATATTGACAACCTCTTAGAGTTGACCCAGTATTTATGGACACATATAGACAATCTAGCCTTTGACCATCGTGTGTCCACAGTAGTAAGGAATACATTCTATGTTGTGCAACTTATAAGGAAGTCATTGTTTCACTGTATTCCACATTCATCAGACCTATCATTGAGTACACTGTCCCCTTCAGGTATACTAAACAATTCAAACATTCACAGAGATTCCTCAGTAAAAGAATACAGGGCATAAGTAAAATGTCTTATACAGACTGCCTCAAGGCCCTATCCCTGTATTCTGTTGCCTACAGGCTGTTGAGGGGAAATCTATGCCTGGTATACAGGGCATTGTCAGACCTCATTCAGATGGACCTCCTGCGTATCCACAAAACAAACAGCACCAGAATTACCCATTCTAAAGACTTAAACCTTGCCTGTGATATAACTAAGACTTGCTGGGGACACAAGTATGTATCACAGAGCCTACCCAGTCTCTGGACCAGGTTCCCCATCCATGTGAAGCAGCATTCCACCCTAACCCAATTCAAGTGCAACTTGGACAATTGAATGGGGAACAGGAAATTCATCTCTGGTTTGGCACCTATGTCTGTAATGGACACAGGCAACCTGTACATTTTTCATCTTCCAGGCTCATGCTTACAACTATTAAGGGTATCAGAACTTTTCAGAGATATTTGATGTATGGCTAGGCTTAAAAAGTGCATTGTGGTCATTAGCTTAGTAAACACTTATGAACCTATTGTTGTTCCACACCATCAGTGCAGTGGTGCAGTTACCATTATCACCTCACAACAAGAGGTTCTCTGGTTCGATTCTCGGCTGGGGTGCCTTCTGTGTGGAGTCTGCATGTTGTTCCTGCATTCCCATGGGATTCCTCTAGGTGGTCCAGTTTCCTTGCACATTCCAAAGATGTGACTGGGGCATTTATCCCTGGGCCTCTGCCAAAAATGGCCTCTGACCCAGTCAGACTTTTCAGGTAAACAAATGTTAAATAAATAAATAAAATGAGACAGTCATGTATATTCCCCAGAAAGCATACCGAGGTATAACCAATAAACTGTGTGACAGCACACTGTGAAAAGGTGGTACACTTCAGTTACACATTACTGAAAAATTTGTGACGTGTAGGGGTACATGAAGATGGGTGAATTGTACACAGTCATTGGTGTGATGAAGTCTGGGAACCATGAAGTTAGTATGCCCTCTGGTGCGCATGTCCTTCACATACCAGCACTTGAGTTACAGTGTTACATTCAAGGGAGTAGCCAGCACTGTGACCACTTGCTGGTGGATGTACCACTTACCGTCTACTCAAGGACACAGGTCACATAACTATAACTCTGATTATCGAGTGTGATGTCCACATTATACGTAGGTAGTGTGTCTATTTCCTAATTCAACAAATCCCTACACGTGTCTCATCAATGCAGGTGTTGGCATTGCATTGGCAGTAGTAGTCTTGGGTATGTGTTGATATATTATACTAATATCACAGTTGGAGTCAATGACTGCACACAAACTGTAGTCTTTCAGGCAGCTGTTTGGACACAGCATATGTATGTCACCTGTGATGTCCATCAATGAACTAATAGGCAGGAAATGGCCTAGCAGACACACCTGATGTACAGACCTGATCACTGAATCTCAGATATATGTCATGTCACACACTTCCACAGAGAGAGATGCCATGTATGTCATACACTGGTTTACCTATTTGGTGATATAGCTGTTTATGGCCACATATGATAGTGTTGCTTGAATACATCAATGACATTTTTTGTCAAATGCCTTGACCTGTTTAAGTTCCACATGATGATATTATTATCATCATGCATTCCCTTGATGACCTCTTTGAGAACATATATCAGATGTAATGGACCTGATGTAGCAGTAATAACTCACACAGGTCTGTTGCACACACCTGGAATATTACTAGTGTACATGTAGAGGAGGTCCATGATGACATTTTGATGAGAGTCAGGATGTCTCTATACATGCATGCATCAGGTGCTGTCTCCCCACCTCAGGTGGATGCCTGTTGATGTACACCCTTGTATGGGAACATTGACCATGTGGAGGGTGTTTTGAACTGTGTATTCAACCACATCAGGAAGGTGTATGTGCTGGGTCATGCCATAGGTGATCTGTGTTGTCACAGCACAGTGATCCCATGTGATAGGCCTGGATGAAGGTAAGACAGTGCATACTGCCTATTTGATCTGGCCTAGGGTTTTGACACAATCACACTCACCAGTATCACTGAGAAATAAACAGGTGGCTCACTGACAGAACATATCATGAGAAATTTGATGAATCAACTTATACCACTAGAGCTGCCACTATTGGCAAACACCAGGGATCTGTGTTTGTCCCTTCACTGTTTGAACTGTATTTCTCAACAGTTCAGCTAAAGTATATGGCCTTTGCCTTACCATGTTTGCTGATAATTGCATATCATTTGCAATTACTGAGTCCACCAATGGTGATAATACAGTACAAGAGGAACTAACACATATAACTGAATGGTGACAAATGCACATGATCTGCAAATAAATGCAGAAATGTGTATTTGTAACGTTGTCCATCACAGCATTGACAACAGTCCTGCTATGCAGAAACTCAGTGATGCAAGCACTGGGAACACATTTAGAAAGCAATCTGAACTTAGACCATCAACTGCCACATTGCTATTGAAAGCCTATGTTGTGTACATCCTAAGTCACACTATCATGTCGATATCTTATCACTGTATGACAGCACTGTAGTCAAACCTCATTACAGCACTAATAGAGCATGATACTCTTTTCACATGTACACAAAAGACACATGTAACAGCTGGAGAGATCACAGGGCTTTCTCAACAATATAATGATGTATGCAGACAGAACAGATCGAAAGCCATGTCCCTGTAAACTTTATTGTACAGGATGAAGTGCCTTCTGCCTCGTTCCCAGGCCAGTCTCTGACCCAGCCCTGGTGGGAGTAATGCATATCCAAAAATGTGATATAGCTGATGACATCAGCAGTGTCTGTTGAGGAGAAGAAAACAGTGCCCCATATACTGGTGTAAAATGCTCTCTGTTATGTCTCTCTATGTCAAGCAACAGCTCACACACACACACACACACACACACACACACACACACACACACACACACACACACACACATTCATAGGTTCATAGGTTTGTACTTGGCTATCAGCCCTAGGGCCTATACAAGCCTAGCCATAACAATTCCCTGGCTATTTCTTCCCACACTATTTACTTCCCTGGACCCCTGCCTAGCAGGGCGACTGACGTGATCCCTGGGGTGAATTCCCTTTATAGGTTCATAGGTTGGTGGGTGACTACAGTGAGGCTAGAACCCCTACCTAAGTACACAGACTATAGAACACTATACTTAGCACAAGCACCACAGCTGAAGTCTGAGGAAATAGTTGCAGCAGGATCAGCAAGGGGAAAAGGCACACATCCCACCACTAATACCAAAGTCACCACAGTCACAGGCAGATGAGGAGTCAGAGGGGGGACCCCCACATACTGTGGCCGTAGGCAGATATAGAGATGCTCAGTACTCACCTGCATTAGCTAAGAGACATCACATAGCACACTCACTCACCACCTAGGGCCTAAAACCTTCCTCCGACTCACATACATATATTAACATTAATGCCAGGCAACTCACACAGTCTTTACCTCCCCATGAATTGTCTGTGTACTGCTTGTATCAGGTAGAGTCAGCCTTGAAGTAACACTGTGGCAACTGCTGCATTTACAAGGTAACTCCTGCACCTGGAGTGTATTGTTTAATAATATTATGGCATATCCTTGTATTTCATCACTTGGTGCAGTAAGCAAATAAAAGCTGGGATTTATACAGAAATTACCTTAACATGTCACAGCAGAGACTTATTTGACTTATATGTGTCCATTACTAAGTAGTAGACCTCAGACATCAAAGATTCATACAATCATATCTCTCAAAAGTACTGATGATTACTGCATACCCTCAATTTAGCACCATACATTTGTACTGTAAAATCATTAGAGAGAAGTTAGAAACTAATGATACACATTGCAGTTTCTGACTTCACAACCCTCACAAGATCAAACAACAGGCAGGATGCAAAACAAGGAGAGTAACAAAAGCAACATATCCTTGTTTGTGGGATAGCAGTAACTTACCTTTGCTCCCTCAAAAGAACAGCCCATTCTTGTTTGTGCCATAACATTAACTCATCTTTGCTCACCCCAAAAGAACAGGCTATGCTCATTTGTGCCATTACAGTAACTCAGCATTGATCCCCACCCTCAAAAGAACAGTGTACATTTGTATTTGTCATAAAAGTAATTCACCTTTGCTCCCCCCAAAATAGGATTGCATGTTTGCTTGTGCCATCCAACCTGCCCATCAGTTGTTGGCAACTGCATATCATATTATTTTCAGTTAATATCCTCACACATTTTAAGGCTAATGATATAGAATGGCTTGCATACTGCACGTGTCAAAGTACTGGTCAGATAACTGATGAATGACCAAGAAACACAGAAAGGTATGACAAAGCTGTATATTTGCAAGTAATAATCATTACAGGTTGTGTGATCACTAAGTGCACTACTTCCAAATATAATACATTTAATAAATGTACAAATAACAGTTTATGGTTTGATATCAGTATACATGCTGTTGCAGTTGGTTGTGTGAATGACTTCAGTTCTTTGCTGCAAAGCTGTTTGTGTGACAAAGAGGGATAAGGCACCCATCCTGTTTTCTGACAATGCATTGGAGTGAGAGTTGAAATCCAGATCTGTGTAGAAATATTGTATGTGTACTAACATTCTCTGCTGTGTATGTCATAGATTGCTTTTTCTCATTTCAAGCATTTCTCCCTTTTTTGCTGGATAAGTAGACCACCCAGAAAGTAGATAGCCAAAAAAGAAATGGGGTACATTTAATCAATGCTATTGCCTGTGGCAGCAGGTATAAGTGTAGGGCTGGAAAACAGATGGTCCTGGGTTCTAGTACATCGTGTGCAACCTTTGTTTTACTGTTGTGACATTGCATGTTATAGCAACAGACTAAATCATGAGCAGCTGCTATTTCAACTTTGTTGTGTGAACAGGTATTAGTTTAAGACTGTCATGCACATGATCTTGGGTTCAAATACAGCATATTACATACACTTTTACTGTTGTTTCCCTTCCCATTATAGTCACTCTCACATATAATACTTGACAAATAGCAACTGATATTAATTATATGCATGAGCACTGTGACACTTTATTGTGTCAGTTATTTCTTTATTTATCTATGTATTATCACATTTATTATCAAATGTATGACTGCGGTTATACTGGTTACTATATTCCTGTAAGTATATTTCTGCTCTCTGGACTGCCATGACCTTCACATTTGTCAAGCACACATACATAGCTGCCTGTACACCAAATAACCTTGAAATTGCATTTTTGCCACTGTTGTGCACTGCTTACCATCTTGCACCGTGTTTACATGATGGTGCACAGTACACAACAATTTCAAACCGTCTGCACACTCCCAGTAAATGAGATAACTGAAAATGGCAAAAATCCATCATTTTACATTGCTCTTAATCCATGATTGACATGGCTGGTGTTCATGGAGAGAGTGTGAGATTTAGGTCTCAGAGATGAGGTGTCCAAGAGTTCAAGATTTTTGTTGAATTCCTAATGAAACAACACAGTGCCAGGTTGCTGCAAGGGGACTATTCTGGGTCCCAGTATAAGTCAGAGGCTTGGGATACTTTGGCCCAGGCTGTGACCAGTGCTACCAGTATTCTCTGCACTGGTGAACAATGTAGGCAGCACTACAACAACCTCTGAAGGAGGAAGATGGGTACCCTTGATGCTTGGATTGAGGAATTTAGGACAGAGGCCATCCCACAGATGTGTAAGTATCAACTACAGAGAGTATTTGTAAGTCTAGGATTGTAAAGGCTCCAGGGCCATTGGCCTAGTACACACACCTATGAATATAGGAAAGACTGGTATTCATAATGGTAATCTGTTCTGTTCTGTTTTTTCCATAGCTGCCATGGAGAGAGACTGCAATGTTAAGACCCATGCCACTAGACTGGAAAGGATAAGGGAGGCATGCGGTATCTATGAAGCAGTAGTGTTATTGTAGCACTAAAAGTTAAATATAGCTTTTTTGATATTTTATACAGTTGTATCAAATTGAGCATGCATACCTTTACTGTAAAATCAAATAAGCATGCATTAGTCTGTAGCACAAACAAAGATAGCTTGTCTGGTATTTTATACAGCTGTATCAAATTGAACATGCATATTCCAACTGTAAAAGCAAGTATGTATGCATTAGTCTGTAGCACAAACCAAAAGTACAAGATTAGACTTTATTCAGAGGTGGAAGGGTCAAATACCACACTTCCCACCTATGCAATAATTGTTAATTCTTCAATTATATGTAACTTAAAGGTTTAAAGTAAAAGCTCTATACCAGTGGCACACATGCCCTGCTGTAAACTGTAATCTGGATAATTGGAACATGCATATGTGCAATATATGCACATATAAAGGGGTACTTGCTGCAATCTGTAGTATAGTGTGCATCTGTTAGGAGCTGCTAGTCTTAAAAGTAATAAGTTATCTGTCAGGGGTGCTAGTCTAAAGAGTAAAAGTTAAGATTATAGAGTCAAATTATTGTATTAATGCATTGTATGTTACATATAAAGGTATTAATCTTATCTCTTTTCCTTTCTCTCACCCCAACCCTTATCTCTCTTTTTTTATTTTATTATGTTTCATTAAAATGTGTCTATGTCATCCATGTGTACCACATCATAAAATGCTCCACAGCACAGCAGGGTAAGCCAACCCTACAGGATCCACCTGCCCCCACCCCACTAGCCACGACACCATTGCCCAGCACATCTAGGAACCAACCTGGTAGCACCATCTCTGCTGCCTCTGCACTAATTGCCCCGTCAGGTAGTTCTGCCCTGGAGGACAAGCCAGTGGTGTCGTCCAGGAGCAGTGGCAGGGGTTGTGAGTTTACCACCCATGCTGAACTGCCAAGGATGGTGCATAGGGTTGTGTGGTGTACTGTTGGTGCACACCTATGTGGATGGAGGGGCTGCTCTGCCTCATTTTATGTAGGATCAGGAGGAGAAGAAGGAAACATTGAATGCTCAAGCCAGTGGCAAAGTGAGGTGACAGTGATGACAGCCCTGTGGGTAAGGACTTGATTTTCACTGTCAACTAACTTGATGTCCATGAGTCCTGAATGTCCCTACCCTCACCCCATCCATGGTGCCCACCAACTTCTTGTGTCCATCACCATCTCTGTGTCCTGTCTTGTTTGTCTTGTCTGTCTACAATTGCTTCCTCACCTACCCAACTTACCAGACCCAGACATACCTACGTCCCTTCAAGAAACACCACACAGCAAAGTTGAAGAAAACACAAAAAGCCAGCACTATACCAGTATACTTAGTCTTTATTAACAGCGATTTGGTACCTCGGCAATTTGCCTTCAGGGATCACATTTAATTGAGTGTGAACATGAAGTTTATATACACACACTCTACTCAATTAACATTATTCAATAAATACATTAAGTAATCAATTAATTAAACAACATCTTTCAAAATTTAAAGTGACCATAAATTACAAAAGAATAAATAAATATTCATCAATTAATGTTATAATAAATACTTAACTGCTAAATTCCTGATTCATGCCATTAGGTTTTAGAGTGTGAAACTTAAAAATCATTCTAGTTTCTAACTCCAATAGTTTAACTACAATGTCATCCCCTCTGTTAATAAAGGGCTTTCCCAATACACAAAATGTTAAACTGGTGGAGAAACTATTGTGTGTTTCATGGAAGTGTTGTGCAACAGGGCTGTTTGGATTCTTATTTCTAATATCTTTTAAATGTTCCAAAATACGAATCCTGACCATGTGTTTAGTCTGTCCTATGTACCACATATTATTGCATGAGCAACCCAATATATAAACATATATGACATTGTAGTTAAACTATTGGAGTTAGAAACTAGAATGATGTTTAAGTTTCACACTCTAAAACCTAATGGCATGAATCAGGAATTAAGCATTTAAGTATTTATTATAACATTAATTGATGAATATTTATTTATTCTTTAGTAATTCATGGTCACTTTAAATTTTGAAAGATGTTGTTTAATTAATTGATTACTTAATGTATTTATTGAATAAAGTTACTTGAGTAGAGTGTGTGTATATAAACTTCATGTTCACACTCAATTAAATGTGATCCTTGAATGTGAATTGCTGAGGTACCAGCTCGCTGTTAATAAAGACTAAGTATACTGGTATAGTTCTGGCTTTTTGTGTTTATACCTACGTCCCTTTCCCACATTCCTCTCTCTCTCTCTCTCTCTCTCTCTCTCTCTCTCTCTCTCTCTCAAAAAAATGGGCACCTGTACCACAAAATAGCATCATCATGTACATAGCTCTGCATTTCACACACAAGTCTTCTTGACACACATCATTTGGTCCAATTGGTTATACAACATGATTGTGTTGTGTTTACCCCTCTCTCTGGAGGTGACAGTCCAAATTCAGCTAATATTCTGCATATATTATCAGTTTTTACTGTTGAAGAAATGGATAGTTATGGCCCTTTCCTACCTCCCTCCTGCACATTCCTGTATTCCTTTCCCTTTGTTCTTCCCCCTGTTTTATCTCCATTTCACCTCTGCCCTATCTTCCCCATTTTTTCTTTAATGTGTTATTGTGCGATGGTGTGCATCACGCACCAGCATGCATCAATTTTAAAGCAAAAGTAGTCAAAAGTATTAGATACTGCTGTATTCAAGCCCAGTACCATCTGGCACCAAAAAAGGAACATATCACTGCATTAACACCTGGTGCCACAAAGCCACTTAAGTAGCAGGTGTATTCCACAGACTCAATACTGTCATACTTTAGCAATGCTGCCACTGGAATAGTTACATGACATTCCCTTATGTACTAGTCATTCTTATGGTCACCCTTTTGCCCTTCACTAAACACCACGCAAACAAGATAAGCATAACCAAACCTTCCATTCATTCCTCCATTGCCTATGATTGCACTAAGTTCCATATGGTGCAAACAATGGCCAAAAAAATAATAATAATAATAAAAGACTGAGAAACAGAATTTGCAAACAAATGAAGAGGAGGTTAGACATTAATGAAACTGAACTTGTGAAATGTGTACTGCTTACTTGCATTTCCAACCTTGACAGACATGCATGTAACACTTTGTAAGTCCATACACTGAGGGAGTGCCTGCATGATGTTTACATCTTACACACAGAACAAAGAATTTGGAATTCAGCAATTCTAATGAGTTCAGACCTCATTTACATCTTCACTGAGCTGACAGCCCTGAAGCTACACCAGAAGCTATCCATGTAGCTAGGGAAACTGAAGGAAAGCCAAATTATTTATGTGTTGAACATAGAAAAGAGGATATTACTTTGGAATATATCTGCACAGAGGAGTATTGATTTTTAGATGATATGCCTGCATTTCATCAGCTATATATTGCATACGCTGACATGCAACTATGAATAGTCTATTTAATATTTTTTTTATATTTATTTTGATTAGCACACACTTTTACACTTTTATGTCTGTCTGCATTACTTACAAGTGTACTTGTTCATTTGAGGGTTAGGGAGCAAAGCTGCATTTGTGCTATTGCACAAAAATGGATTTATGTTGCTATTGTAACTCTCCTTTTGTTGCATCCTGCCTACTGTCATATGTTAAGGTCAGTTCTGTACAAATCTCACACATTTTACTTTTTATTCTGTCTGTGTAGACTCCTTTCAATGGCTATATTTTAAAAGTTTTGAAATTCAAGGGGAAAACCAGCACTGAGTCTATGGTTGCTTTATAGCTTGTTGATATAGCTTCACTGTATTGCCTTGGTTGATTAGCATGTAGTTCAGCTGCTTATGCAGTAATTAGCATGTCACAGTGTTTACCTTGTTTACGCAGGGGTGCACGCCAGTACACAGTGCTTTCTGAATTTAAAAGTTTCCACACTCATGTGAGCATTGTGCTACAACACACGCATGGTGGAAAAAAATGTGTAGGCTTTATTGAATCCCGCAGAAAATATATATAAATTCCCTTTTGTGTATATCTTCTTCCAGTGTTTGTTTTTTTGTCAGTTTAATTTAATTTTTTGGTATATTAAAAAGATAGATTGACAGATAGGCATATATATATATATATATATATATATATATATATATAGATATAAAAATATATAAAAATATATATATATATATATATACACACACACACACACAGAGATAATGAAAAACACTTGACTTTGCATAAATACAGATCCAGAATAACAAGTAACATGGTTAGGCAGACAGTAACTACTTCAGTGTTTTTTTTTTTTTTATCCATGAGGTCTGGCATTGCTTTTTTATTTAGGACAGATACATAGATATAGAGATAGGTAGAAAAGATAATAAAGCAACAGAAAACCAGGAAGGTAGGTAGAAAGACTGACAGGCGGACAAACAAGCAGACAGACAGAGGATAGATTAATGCCATCCAGTGGTCCCAATTACACTTGCAGCATGACCTTTCTTTAGTTACATTGTAATGGCAGTCCTAGATAAGTAAGGAACATTACACAATCTCATAATCACTGTTCCCTTTACAAAACTGAATTCCCAAATGCTCAACATGCCAAAGATCAAGCTACCTGGACCATGTGGAATTGCGACAAGCAGGGATCAGGATCAAAGTAATTTTCCTTCCCCACTGCAGTACAATCTCATAGTTGGAATATATGCAGCAGGGAGTGAATGGAACACAGTCTCCCATTCAAAAGCAGGTGGTTGGCATGTTTCTGGCCTTCAGTCTTTTGTGATTCAAGCTCTTCAGCTCGATAGTTTGCATTTTAAACATTTGGGAATCTTGTAACAGTGAACCTATAATTACATCACACAAAAACAGCTATAGCAAAATATTATGGTATTCATTCAGTTAAAAGATACTGCATTATGGCATGCCTTAGTCTGCTACTGTAAAAAGTATATGGATCTTGTTAGAAGTGGTTAAAAATGAACAGTTAAACATATAAAGAAATAAAACAGTTAGGCCCAGCAAATGGCAAGACATAATAATAGCAGCTATAGTGTGCACCTAGTTCAATGTTAGTTAAATTCTTTACAGACTATGTTTCAGAATGCTTGGAAATACATGAGCAATCAGATTTCATGTAGCCCACACAAACTGAATATACTTTCTAGAAATATTACTGAACTTTCTTACAAAATGTGAACTATTTCCACAGTGACAACACATGACAAGTTCTTATCTGCTGATTTTTTTTTTAGCAAACAACAATTCTTCTAATTAAAAAAATGGAGAGTATGACCTTGTCAGTTCTTTTTCCCATGATGATAAAATAATGACACATGCCACATTCTTATCCTAAACAGACTTTAAGAAGAATCGTTAAAAGAGTGATCTGGTACCAGGGGGTGGAGATATGAACATCGATTTGCTTATATAAAAAGTTACTACCGACACACAATTTTATATGGATAGCATGAGAGAGAGAAGGAAAAAGGGAGAGAGAAAGAGTGAGGGAGTGAGAGAGAGAGAGAACCTTCATGACTCCAGTTATGAAAGATTTAATGACAGAGCAACCTGGAAGTAACAATAAGGCTCATGTTGAATTTCCATCTGCTGTGCCAATTAAAAATGTAGTAAACTGATGCATTTTTGCATCAGAGATTAGCCATTAGTGTATCTGGATAAAGAAAAGAAATTATGCCTTGTTCTCTTGTTTAATAAAGGTCTAATTCAACTGAATATGTCACTGAGTATTTGTATAAGAAATAATTAAGAAGGATTCAAGCCATTAATACTGTGCTTACTTAGAAATACATTAAGATGCATGCACAAAGTATCCAAGCTGATGAATTCTCACCTAAGGAAAAGTTAGTAGGGGGAATTTAATAAAGTCTACACATTTTTTCCATGTAGGCATCGCTCCGAGCTGCAAACATAACAGTGAACATTTTTAGATGCAGTAAGTGCTGCTGAGCTTCTGTGACATGCAAATCACCTCATAAGCAGGTGACTCTAACACAAATTAGACAGGTAGAGCGATCCAGCTAGCAGAAAGGCAGCTATGCATACCCCATGTTAGTGTCCACAGTGTACACAGAAAAATTCCATGTACAGGAATATAGATAGATAAAAGAGGCTATAAAAATGTAGATAGATGGACAGAAATGACATAACACATACAGATATGAGTGAAACTATCCTCTGTATGTCTGACAAATTAAAGTAAATTAGTTAAATTACATTTATTTTTTTTAATAATCTGTGCATATTTGCACATTGTGCCACAGTGCTCAAACATGCTTAATACAAAAATTAAAAAAAAAGTTAAAAAAACAAAATTAATATGATGTGACAGAAATGTATCACAGGACCCTGTGTGGAGTATCTGCAATGGTGCACTGGTGCTGTTGCTAACGTGGTACAGCTTTGAAGCATGTAGTTTCCAGGCTGTGAGCATGGATCCCTATGCAAATAAGGTGGAGTTACTGAATAGCACAAAGGGGTGATCGTGTCTGCATATCCCCTTCATGTAGGCAGAGAACCATATTTTTGTTTACAGAGGAAGTAGCTGACATTAGGGTAGAGTGTGTCCAATGATTTCTAAGCTTATTTCAGCCTGTTTGCATATCGTGCCACTGAGCTGAATGTATCCTTGCAGGGCGGTATGTGCACTCACTTCTAAGTTTTGTTTAGCTAAGGCAAGCGTGTTTCTGCATGTTTGTGTGGTGTATCTCTATGCTGAGCATGAATGTCTGTGGGGGTGTGTACACTGACTGCTAAGTTTCATTTACCTACAGGGCGTGCATTTGTGTGCCACACCACAGTGCTGATTGTAT
The DNA here is from genome assembly GCF_019279795.1 of Protopterus annectens. Classification (NCBI taxonomy): domain Eukaryota; kingdom Metazoa; phylum Chordata; order Ceratodontiformes; family Protopteridae; genus Protopterus; species Protopterus annectens. Next base: position 132,113,448 of record NC_056725.1, read on the forward strand.
TTAAAACCCAGTGACATATTAATTAGTTTTGACCTCTGTTTAACTTAAACCAGGGCCATTAAATGATGTTAATGACATACTAGGCAGGTGGAATGCATCACAGGTAGCCAATCACACAGTCAGCACCTACAGTAGAGCACTATAAAGCACACATATAATCTTCAATATGATTTTTACCCCCATACTCTGCACCATTGGAGTACAGACTTGGGAATTTTAACTGAGAGAATGCTAGGGGCTGCCGCAGGTCTGCTACATCTGTATGTGCTAGATGCTGAAGTCAGTGCTGCTGATGCTGACAATAGGCCTAGACAGAGAAGGAGAAGAATGTTCAGGCCCAGGGTAACCTTCCAGGAGCTACATGAGCTGGAGATTGTAGAGTGCTACAGGGTGGACAGGGACATACTACAAGAACTCACTGAGCTCTGCCCCCCTCAACTCAGACCCAGAGCCAGCAGAGGGGAACCCATCCCAGTGGAAAAAGGTATGTGTAACCCTTAGGATACTACATACCGATACTTTCCAAAGACCAACTGGAGACATTATGAGGGTCTCACAGGCATCCCCTTCCAGGGTACTCCACCATTTCCTGGATACCATGCCACCACATGCCAATGAGCACATTTCTTTTCCCATCAACCCTGATGTGAAGACCAGCAATATGCAACACTTCTACAATGTAGCATACTACCTTGAGGTACTGGGTGCCTGCACTCATGTACACATCAAGTCACCACCCGGTGAGGAGGGTAGAATCTACGTCAACCACAAGGAGTACCATTCCATCAACTGCCAGATCATGTGTAATGCCCAGGGCAATATTATGAATGTGTGGGCTGGCAGCCCTGGCCATTATCATGACTCCCATATCTGGCATCACAGCTGTACCAGCTGTTTGCTAGGAAAGACAGCCCACACAACCATTTACTGCGGGATGCTGGCTACGCACTGGAACCATGGATGATGACACCCATCAGAAATGCACACACACCCATAATGTGAAAGCCATAATGAGGCACACACACAAACTAGGAACATCATAGAGTATGTGTTTGTGATTCTGAAGTCATGGTTTTGGTGCTCAATATATCTGGTGGAGCCCTGCAGTACTCTCCAGCCACACATGCACACATGTTCACAGTATGCGCCATGCTACACAATATGATCCTGTGGAAAAAGCTGCAGCAGGATCAGCAAAGGGAAGTGATAAACAGCCCCCCACCAGAGCCTAGGTCCCCACAGCCACACCCACAGGGGAACTCAGAGGAGGAACCCCCTGATGATGTCCCTGTAGACAGATGTAGGCATGCCCATTATACCCTGGCTTTGGCTAAGAGACAACACATAGCACATTCACTGACAACCTAGGGCCCTAGGGACTGACAACTTACTCCAGCTCACATACATATAGAAAATTATTGATGCCAGACAACCCACACAACCTATACCTATCCATCTATTGAATGTATTCTGCTTGCATCATGCAGAGTCATCCCTGAACTACAGTCCTGTCAACTGCTGCATTTGCAAGGTAAGTCTCTAACCTACATACTACTTGTAAGGATTACTATAATATGGTATCGTATGTATGGATCTGCTGAATTTATGCAAGGAAATAAAGTGGGCTATGTGGACAGAAGTAACATCTACATGAGACTACAGGTACCCAGTTCAATAGTATGTGTTCCCTAATAATCACTAGGCCTCATGGTTGGAATATGCACTACATCAGGCAAGGGAGTTCTTAAACAGTGGGATCATATGATATTTGCACCACTGCCTATCCCTGCAGATCATTTCCTGTTGTCCCCCACACCCAACACAGCAATGTTCCCATATCATTGCTTTAACAGTAAGTCAGCAATGGTATATCAGCAGACAAGGCAATCTCAGGACTGTAACATAAAACTTAATCGCATTCTGGCAGCCTGTGTGTGGCTCAGTGGACTAGGGAAGTTAGCATGGGTGATGGTGTTGATGCTTCTAATCTGGAAGTAGGCATATCTGTTGCATGTGAGGTATTATTATGTTGGTGATTTCAAAGACTGCCAGTTTGTGTGTAGTGTAACATTATAAACCTCAGTCACATATTATGTACAGCAGACAGCTGGGGAATGCTGTGGACAGTTAGAGTGACATGCAGTACTACAGAAACACTGACAGATGTCAATGCCTGTAACATACCTCTCAACCTCTTAGTGCAAGAAATCTGTTCAAAGCCTGACAAAATGGGGGGAGAAAGACCCACAAATAGGGGCATATGTTAAATACTGCTCTCATAAACGTAAACAGTTGCTAAAATAACTGAGGGTGTGTTTCAACAGACAGTTTTCTGAAGGAATTGAAGTCAGACACTCAAATGTATGTCACTGTTTAGTAACTTTAATCCTAGATTCATCCAAATGATTTGCCAGAAAACCACAAATTTTATAAGGAAAAGACCACGAACCAAAACTCTGAACAATCTGTGAAACTCTTGATAATTGGAAGGTATAGTCTGTAACACACAAAATCCCGGACTGGTGTACAGGTAAATGTGGCCTGGAGTCACTGTATAAGTACTGACAGTCACACTGGGCATGCCTAAACGCTTAGTTAAAGTGACAACAATTCTGCTGCCCCATCAGCAGACTGACCTGTTATGTATAGGTATGTCTATACATACAGATATATATGTATACATATCTGTCATTCATTATCTCATCTCTCTCTCTCTATCACATACATAGTATATCTATCACTATGTAGTGTCAAATAGATATATGCCAATATATATAGCTATACATATCACATTGATACATAGACTTTCTCCATATATCTGCATAACACATATACATATCATAAACACACACAGCTACATTTATTTATACATCCCTGTTAATTACAGACATATGTGTATGGATGTCTGTATTGTCTTACATATTGGTGAGTAAATATGAAATATCACACATCCATACTGTTGCTCAAAGCATCCAAACTAAGGGTACAACAGCATGTAATCCAATTACCTACAGAATCCTGTGCCTGCTGGTTGTCACCACATAGAGAGATGCAGGTGAGCAGGTGGTGTAATGTATAATATTGTCAATGCATGCATGGACAGGACATATTGTTCCTGCCCACAGGTTTGCCCAACTAACTACAAGCAGCCACATATGGCCATACTGGTAAATGTACACACATAGCTAGGATAATAACAGTTATCCCACTGCTAAGATCCTAGATGCAGATAACACTACAAAGCAATATCACTCTGCAGACCACAGATGCTGTTCAACACAAGTCTAGTTTGTGTGATGCACAAGTACTGTGCCTGCAATCACATAGCCAACAGACTCAACCTGTGGCATGTGCAATAAATACTGTGATCTCTAGTGAATACAACTAGATAGGTAGGGGTTCTAATCTCATTCTAGGTTACTTGGTGCATGAGTGTGGGTGTGTATGCCCCTGAAAAACAACTGCCATGACCTCATAAGCTATCCAGCTGCAATGGTTATGTAAATTTTGGCCTTGTAACTTGTTGCTGGCTTCCACACTGCCCGCTTTTACAAGGTCTGATGATGTATTCCACCTTAAGACTACCAGCTGACAGCATAGTATATGACTTGTGGTGTGTGTGTGTGATTAATACTGGGGTGTGGAATGTGTAAGCCCCAATAAGTAGAGATTCTAATCTCACTGCAGGCTACTTGGTGTGAGTGTGTGTGTATACCCCTACAACACAACTGCCATCACCTCATGAGCTATCTACCTGCAATGGTTATGCACGTTTTAGCCCTGTAACTTGCTGCTGGCTTCCACACCACCCTCTTCTACAAGGCCTGATGATGTCATTAACCCTAAGACTACCAGATGAGAGTGTAGTATCAGGGTTTAAGCTGTGGTCCATGCAATTAATACTGTGATATACAGTGTAAGACTAGATAGGTAAAGATTCTAATCTCATTCCAGACTACTTGGTGCATGTGTGTTTCCCAATGGCATAAATATGATCATCTTGGTAACATAGAAATAGATATGCATTTGCAGTATTTTATTTGTAGCATATGATGTGCCCCCCCTATGGACTAACTACAGCAAGGCCTGCTGATGTTATCAAGCATAGTATGTCATGAACTGATAGTACTAGCAGACATGAGGTATGTAGTGTCTATCATTTACTGTGATCTGTAGTGTGTACCAATACATAGATAAGTGTTCTCATGTACTTACAGCCAACTTGCACTATGTGAATGCCTTGGTGTGTTCTGCATGCAGTGACTGAAAGTGGTGCTAGTCTCGATGTAGCTATGGTTGTGTGTGAGCATGTTAGCCCATTTTACATCATGTTATGGAACCATAGGACATTTGAATGTCACTGGCATAATGGCCATACAGCCCTCACAATCATAGGCATCTTTATACCCATAGTTACAGGATCAGCATATACTGCCCCAGTCCATGAGGGACACAGGTGGATGACCTGTGTTGATATAATGGTCGCCCAGCCATTCATACAGATGGCATGTGGTGAGGTACACTGAGGTGCTCTGTGTGCCATTAGGCAGGATTCTGTTTCAAGGGTGTGTTTAAGTCTGCTAGACAAATGTCTCCCACAAGCATGTAGTACCAACATCATATACGAGATTAATGTCCTTACAGTGGGTTATTCATCTACCATCCCACCTACAGATAGGCAGCATATGCAATAAAGCAGGATCACATATTGCCCTGTATGCAAGTCACAGATCACCTCTGCGTAGTCTATATGCCACAGGTGACAATGACACTCATTGCAGACTATCCCCATTGAATACATACTAGAGATGTGAAGTGACCTTGTGAGGGACCCTACTGTTGTGTGCAATTGCCAGTACTGTTTGGAAAGGAAAATCACCAAATGGCCATTGCACTCAGATATTGGCATGCTGAGGGAAGAGTACTTGGAGGTTATGGGCATGCCATGTACAGGTGACTGTGGCCTCAGCTATGCTATATGATTCCTGCCATACCACTGTAGAGACAGGGTTATCTGAGGCACATTAGGTGTAAATCTGTGTAGCCAGGTCTGTGTGCCCAGTTCATTACCCCCTGACTATGTACATTGACTGATGTGCTACTAACCAGGTACATAGGTCTAACTGATGGAACTGATACTACATATATATTTATATGAAGTTTATGGCTATTAGTATGTCAACAGGCATGTGTTTGCAATACCCTCTTGCAGGATAGTGGCATACCACAGAGACTCTATGAGTGCTCACAATTTGCAGGTATCAGACAACATTGTTAGCCACAGTCAGTAGTTGTGTGTACTGTGGCTGAATGGATTCCATCAGTAGAGGATCCAGGACTGTGCCCTGTTGAGGACTGCTGCTGACAGATCAGCTATTGGAGGTGGATGTTCCTATGTTGCTTATGTTTGCCAGCAATGGTCCACTTAGTGACCCCTACAATGATAGTATCATGAATGCCCAAGAGGGAGCTTTGTAAATGTTGCCTGAGCAGGGCATATAGTCAGACAGCTTGGCTGAGTCTAGGGGGTTGTATGCCTTGATGTACCCTCACCCAGGTCCATGGTCACTGCCACTGAAATGTCCACCACATGTAACAGTCATGCTCCACCTGTTACACATCCAAACTGTGTACAGTCAACTGTCTGTAGAACACATATATGTGTGCTGCTCAGCTCCATGATGATTGCCCCTACAGCCATACAGATATGGACACTCAGACAAAGAGGTGTACAGTTATGTTAGTTCGTGGATGCACCACCTGTGTGCAAGGGTATAACAATTGTCATTGTCCACTCAGCTGGTGTGCAGCCAGTAGTGTTGTATGATTACAAGGGTGTCCCAATGGTGTTAGTAATCCTTGTCAGATCACATGTGGGATGCAGTCTGAAAAGTTAGCATGTGCAATAGATGCTGTGTATCTTCCAGTGAGAGGCAAGTTATGAACTGCTCTGTATATATGGAAGTTATGGGACAGGTTGTAGGAATGTCATTTGTCACATGTGGTGGGGACAAGGGTGTGTAGCGGATGCAGACAGTGTGGGTGTACAGGTCAGGTATGAGTCCAGACCCATCATATCTGGCTACATGACATATGAGGTGGACAAACTGGACCTGTCCTTTGAGGTCACACATGTAAGTACACAGTGCATTGTGGGTCTGCTTTGCATAGGTGGCTACTTGTGTCACTTACTGTGTATACTCAACACCACAACAACAGTATGTGCTTCTTTTAGCTGAGGAGGTAGTGCCTGCATGTAAGGGGGTACCCCCATCCCAACTGTCACACAGCACTGTCCACCTATTATTGTACAGCCTGTTAATGGCAGTTGTCCACCCATCAGATTTGCTGAACCATGATTAGACTGTGTCCCTCCTGTCATGTACAGCTGAGTTCATGACATTGTAATGCTGATGACATAATACATGAATGTGGAGCTCTGCATTTTTACCTGTTCCATCTAACGGGGGCTACAGGCACGCTATGTCAACCATCCCATAGGAGATGCTAAATGACTGTCTTGACATATATGTCTGTGTTGTCTGCAAGGGGGGGTGTATATGCTGGTAGTTCTAAGGAGACTGATCTGTGGCCAGATCCCACTAGGGAGGATGTTACATTGGGGGGCTGTACTGGTCACCCATATTTGCAAACACATGATGCATTACGTTGGTTCCTCATGTGGGGATGTCATGGCAGTGCTGCAGGGCATTGTAGGTAAGGACCTGGACCATCCTTTGGACAACTGAGCCACAGCACTACTAAACAACACAGTGTATACATATTAAACTTCCCTAACATGTTTGTCTGTGGTCTGTACAGACACCTAGCATGACTCCCTTCTTGCAACATGCTAGAGGTAACTGCAACACTTACTAGCACAGAGAACAACTAGTAAGTAGTGCCAAGCAGTGTCTCCGTATCTCTGAGTCATGTCACCTGAAATGCCATGATAGCAGTTAGAATAGATACAAGCACTGACACTGTCATACACCTAGTGACACTGGACAAAACACTGTTATGTTTGTTCAAGGCCAGATCATGCCTACCGGCTGTAACCGGTGGAGCCCATTGAGTGTTACACTATGCAATAGATGTCTGACATATGTCTCACTCCAACAACCATGCCCTGCCAAGGTATATGACAATATTAGGCCAGCAGGCCTTGCTGGAAACTGTGTATGTCATGTACAGAGTATTATGTCAGCTGGTGGATAGGCAAGTGTCTGACAGTCATATTCTGGGAATATAGCAGTGGGAGGCCTGAGCTGTAATGATGCCAGTCACCAGTGGGGCTCACCGTCCTCCATTATTGGTGTACCCCATCTACCTATTCCTTCTCTGCAGTCACAGCCAGTGCCAGTGACCTCTGACTGAATACATTAGCAGGTGATTATGACAGCTCCCAATATGCAGACTCCCACACAGAACCAGCAGGTATCCAGCATGGCCTACTTTGAGCCACTGATAAAGACTAACTGCCAATGACTGCACAATACTATCCTGTGGGACATCATCCAGCCCTGAAAATACTATAGTGTCTGCACACCGCACACATTGCGCCATTATACATGGAATTATGGACACAGAGAGTGATGTAGCCTTTGACTCTCAATGGTCAGTAAGATGTGGGGATGCATTCACTGTTGTATACCCTACACGAGTGTTTCTGAAACTGGGGTCTGTGGACCCCTGGGGGCCCATACGATAAATTCAAGAGGTGCAAGTTCACTTGCACCCATCTGGCCTTCGGACATCATCCATGACCTGACACTGTAAATGGAGAAAGAAAAGTTGCACCACTCATCCACAATTTATTACAAAAAAAAGAAAGAAAGAAACTTCCCTGTTTGCAGCTGAGCAGCTTAATTTCCATGTTCATGGCTAAGCAGCTGCTTGCCCTTAGTTTTAAGAGGAGAAGAAGGAGCAGCTTCCATGTTTGCGGCTGATGCTGAGCAGCTGCTCACTTGCCCAGTGTTTTCTGCCAGCAGTTAGAACTTGGAGGGAAATGTAAACAACTGTTCTGTTCCCTCCAGGTAAGAAAGGTCCTGTATTTATGTTGGTCACTGTATGAGTATGGGTATGCTTTTTCTCCCTTTTGTCAGCAAATAGAAATTAATGTAGAGCTGATGATTGATCCGGACAATCTAGTTGACAGAACTTGAAGGCATTTTTTTTATCAAGGCTTGAATAAGAAGCTATGCCTGAATGTAGCAGATTTTTGCAGCATGTCCAGATTTTTGCCTTATTTGGTCTGTTTCTCATAAAAATGATGTTTCTTTGGTAAATCCCTGGCAAATCATTGAGGACTGAAGTCAGAAAATAATGGAAGACATTTGAGCTTTAGATTTCATATGTTTCAGAAAATTTGTATTAATGCAAAACTTGTTGCTCTATCAGCTTTCTAAGTTTATAAGAGCAATATTTAAAATGTATCCTTAGTTTTGTCTCTTTGCCCCCCCTATTATTATAGGGTTTGTCCATATTACTTGCGTTGAAGAGGTTGAAAGGTATTGTGTGTGTGTGTGTGTGTGTGTGTGTGTGTGTGTGTGTGTGTGTGTGTGTGTGTGTGTGTGTGTGTATGTTTATAAGAGGGAAAGAGGTGTGTGTAAGAGGTAGGCAGCATACCCTTCAACTGTCAAGGTTTTTGCAGAATGTCCAGATTTTTGCCTCATATGTTCAGTCTGTTTCTAATAAAATTGTGTTTTTTCTGGAAAATCCCTGGGAAATCATTGAGGACTGAAGTCATAAAGTAATGGCAGACATTTGAGCTTTAGACTTCATAGCCTTCAGAAAATTCATGCTAATCCAAAACTTGTTCTATTAACTTTCTAAGTTTATGAGAGCAATAATTAAAATGTGTCCTTAGTTTTGGCCCTGTGTCCTCCCATTATGACAGGTGCATTTTTCAAGTAATTTAGTTTCAAGTGCATTTTCAAGGAATTGTCAGCTTCAAGGAAAGAGAAGTTTACTGATGCTCATGCTATCTGTTTACAATGTGCAACTACTTTGTTTAGCTAGCTAGCAAATAGTATTACTATTGTGGCAGAGATTTTGAAAGTAGTGTTAGTAGCACAACTGGTAGCATACTTGCAATTTAATGCAGAAGGCTGTGGGTTCTTCTCCCACAATATGCTGATTGTTAATACTGTTTTGCATTTTTAGGAGGTGGGTACTGAAGTCCTGAATACGGCCTCCTTTGGATGAGATGCCTAGTAACTATGAACCTGTTTTCAGTTTGCCATCCATGCAATATTACCAGCTTACCATTTTTTAATGTAGGATATATAGGCAATTTATTCTTCAGGGGCAGTAGGCACTGAATTTGTAGATGGAACACTGAAATAAAGTTGTTTGCTAGCAGCAACCTTTTCATTAGTTACAGATCTCTTTAAGGTGGAATTATTCAGATGACATACTTCTGCAGAGATTGTGCATATTGACTGATATTGGTGGATTTTAATCACTGACATTTGAGTGGCCCTTTATGGTTGAAATGTTCTGAATTGGGCACTTTTGTCATTATTGGTTCATAAGATTTTTTCCTTGCTTACTGGAAAAATATGTAAAACTATACATTTAAAACACATACTACCAAGTGTTGCTGTATTATACAAGGGATATAATTTAATTATTGTGTATTAAAATGTAATTATACAATCAGGAAGGTGAATCAAAGAACTTTTGCATGGTCCTAAAAAATGTTCGCAAGGGACCTATGCTATGAAAACAGCTGAAAGGGAAACTTAATCCACCACTGGCCAGATGCATTTTCTTTGAATATAGGTTTCAATGCTGTTTCAGTGAATGTGAGTTTCAAAGACAGAGAAGTTTTAATGCTAAGTCTGTTATCATTATGAGACTATATTGCTTTGTTCAGCTTTAGCAAATGTCTATCAGTGTTTGTGCTATAAAATTTGAAATACAAGTTTTAAATTAAATCCAAATATCTGTAATTATTGTAGAAGTAAAGCACAAAACAGTATGCGCACCGAGAATTTTGGTGTTTATAGCAACTGGAGAGAATTAGCCAAGTAATGGGACACTGAAATGGCTGTGTGGTGGGGGAGCCTCATTGGGGGGGTATCCAAATGTTATGTATGTGTTCTGCCACTGGTAGGGGTCCACAAAATATTTCCTTTATAAAAAGGGTCCTCCAGCTTGCAAAATTTCAGAACTACAGCCCTTCACTGACATGTGTGGGATGTAAATCCCAGGCTGTCACTGCTATAGAGAATGTGGCAATCATCATTGCCATCAATGTATGCAATGGCACCTTTGCTATGTCAGTACACAGGCATATCATACAACTGTAGCAGCCACACAGGTTCCATGGTACACCAATACACAGTGGAGATAACATGTCCTATGGAGTCCGTGTCAGAACCGTATGTGTAGTCTGTCCCCTGCATGCTTCGGAGGAGATGTGTCTGGCTCCAAACAGGGAGGTGTTGGTTTCCACTGTGTACCTCCTGTGTATCCATGACAGGACTAACACATGTCTCACCTGTTCTACATGGCAACAACATCACTGTAAATCCAAAAGTAAGGCAAATATTACCATGCTGTGTATGAAGCAACTTCACTTTATTAAAACAATAAAAGCAGTATCATAAGCGCTTTCGGGTCCCAGCCTAAGAATCTATTGCATCTCTTTGTATGCAATGGATTCTTAGACTGGGAGCTGACAAAGCCCCAGGATTAAATTATGTTGTCCCTTTAAAACCAGCCCTAGCAAAAAGGAAGGTAAACTATTGAGTTTCATTGGTTGTGCTGTGCTATATTAGATACTATGTTTTTACTAGTGTTTTATCATCTGATGAAGGAATTTACCTGAAAGCGCTTATGATACTGCTTTTATTGTTTTAATAAAGTGAAGTTGCTTCATACACAACGTGGTAGTACTTGCCTTACTTTTGGATTTATTATTTGGATTTTTACACAGTACTTTCAGTGGGGGAGTCCTTTACTTTTTGCTCTTTACTTTACTGTTGTTTTATTGGACTCCAGACACCCATGGCTGACCAACAGACTGAGGATGTTGAACTTGGCTATGTACCACACAGGTATCTCAAAACTATGACTAGTACATTTGTTTTGCTACAAAATCCGCTGTTGGACATGGACATTGGGACTTCTACTCTTCTCTCTGATGCTACACAAGAGAGGCAAAGAGGTGAGACTGAATTTACCATGTCACTGACATCTTTGCAAGATACATTAATGACATTAAAATGCCTACAATGGCACAGATTTTATTTTGAAGCTTGTCTTAAGAACAATATTGTGCCAAGAAGCTTACTTGTTTTATGCATGCCAGCACAAGGGGGACGCTATCCCGAGTTGCTGGCACGCTGGCAGCATATTCATTTACAAACTAGTAAATCATATTTGAATTTACTTAGTTCCTTTATTCAACCTGAAGAGGATGCACTGTTAAACAAAGCTGAATACCTACGTATTCAGCTGGAAAGAGACTATAAAACTGAATGTCAAAAGAATAGACTTATGGACATATTATGTGTAGCTGCTAACTATGATTTAAAACTTCAACAAGTTAAGTTAAAGAAACCACAGCGTGATTATTGTGATTTTTCATCAGATAACATCTTTGTTTGACCTCGCCCTCAAGAAAGAGCATGGATGCTTCAAATGATGTAGTAGTTGCACCTGCATCTAATCAACAGCATTATAAAGAATGCTCAGACTTTGTAAACTTAAAGCGATCTAACACTATTCATTCACAGGGGCCTGTCTTGTTTAGTACAGAAAATAATTAAACAGCATCTATCAATGTCACTGAGACAGTGACTGAAGGAGAAACATTTGTGGACATTAATTTGGGCACTACAGCTGGCCAAATGGATGAGTCTCAAAGCGACAGGCTGGACTTTTCCACAATGGGAGCCAAACCAAAACAAAGTGCCAAGATGCCTGCATCTGTTGTTACACCTATTTCCTTCTCTCCCTCTTCTTCTTCTTTTTTTACATTACCAGCACTGGTGAAGAAGAGGACTTCTCAGAAGAAGAGCTTTTCACATCAGATGGACAAGGACTACAAGAGACGACGGACCTCCAATTGAGTGTTGATAATGCATGCAACATTTGTAATGTTCATAATATTTCAGGTATTTCTCTTTATGAATTACAACTATCAGTGTTAAGCAAGGGTTTAAATTTTGTACCGAGTACAAGGACAGATTTTACCTGAGCTGCTATACTTTGCACGGAATGTAATGCTGAAGCAAATGCTTAATGATACTAACAGTGTTCAAACACCTCATGTTTTCAAGCAACCTAGCACTTTTTCACCTACTTTAAATCCTACACTGTTGTTGTTTGTTAAATTATGTGAACGTGAAATTGAACAGTATCTACAAAGCACACATAGATCTATGTATTTCAACTTAGACCAACCACATAGAAATGCACTGCAAGAGCTAAAGAATAATACCAACATAGTTATAAAATCTGCTGACAAGGGAGGTACTGTTGTTGTACTTAGCAAAGAGTTTTATAACATACAAATAGATCTGTTGCTAGCTGACTGACTTTTCTTCAGCTGTCACCACTAATGGTGAATTCTTATATACAAAAAGTGCACAAATCTTTATTTAACATGGAAAAAACTGGTTTGATAGACCATGAGCTGCCGACATTTTTATATATACAACATCCTACTATTACAGGTTTTTAAAGCCTTACCAAAAATTCATAAGGATCTCAAAACACCACCCATGAGACCTATAGTATCGGGTAGGGGTTGGGTAACAGAAAATATTTCTATCTGGTTAGAATGTATTCTCAGACCAATGTTACAAACCTTCCCTAGAATTTTGAAAGCTACTGCTACATTTCTGGAATCATTGGATGTTTATTTACAAGAGAACAGTGACATTTCCTATATGTTTGTTACCCTAGATGTAAAGAATTTGTTCACTGTCATAGAAAATCATTATGGTATTACTGCCATAGAAGAAATACTGAACAAAAAGATGAATATGCATACAGATGAAAATATACGGTTATGTTCCTTATTAAGGCTAGTATTAGAGAACAATATTTTTCTTTGTCAAACAAAGTATTATTGCCAGAGACAAGGTATAGCTAACCTAGTCCTGGCATACTGGGAAGATATGGTGATATTTGAGGCAGCACATGATTGGAAAGACAAACTTCTTTTTTACAATAGATTTGTGGACGATGTTTGCTTTTTGTGCGGGGGCACCACATCAGAATTAACATCCTTTGTTAAATATCTAGAGTCTACTACCAGCTTCTTCAGATTTTCATTGAATTATTCTAGTTCAGTTATTGAATACCTGGATGTTAGTATTATTAAGAGAGAAAATGGGGAAGTAGAGACCTCACTATATAGGAAGCCTTGTTGGACCAACAGCATGCTTAGATATGATAGCATGCACCCTAGACATGTATTCCAACACATAGTCAAGGATAGCATGCACCCTAGACATGTATTCCAACACATAGTCAAGGGACAAGTCTGTAGAATATCCAGACTTTGCATGAATGAGAATTCCTTTATACAGGAATTTGACTCTTTAAAGAATAATTTGCAAGCACGAGGCTGTAGTAAAAATCGATTGAAAAAGGAAATGGACAACAGCAGTCTCTATAGAAAACAAAGTGCAAAACCATGGTTACACAGAGGTAGAAAATGGCCTAATAAGGTAGATGCACAGGTTCAAAAAGCTAATGAAGGTTTGAAAATAAGTTTAACATACAGCAATGATATAGGTGGTATATGTAATACAATTAGAGATAACTGGAGAATTCTTTTAACAGATGAGAATATAACTAGAGTGGCAGGGACACAACCTAGATTTATTTTGAAAAGAAATAAAAATTTGAAAACTATTTTGTGTCAAGAACCTATGGGGAGGATTCAGTAATCCTCCGTGTAGGACGAACAAAGTCCTACTCGGAGACTGCCATCTAAGAGTTAGACATCAGCGCGTCATGCATATGCATGAGGGCACGCTGACTCAACTCAATGGAGCGGGAAGGAGTGCAGGGGGTGTGTCAGACTGCCGAGCAGTCCAAATATCCATGCCCCTGCAAGTGCCTAACTGCAAATGTCAGCAGATATGAGCGAGTCCTCTCGAATGTGTATACCCCCAACACTGCACTTCCCCACATTAAAAAGCCCTGTACAAATGAAATAAAAAGTAAAACAAATTTATTTTTTATTATTCATTATATAGCTGCCCGTATTTGTGCGTATGTGCTTAGCTACAGTTAGCAATTTCGACATCGAAGAGAATAATAAGAAATGTTTATGCAAATTAAGACAAATAGCAATAGCGTAGTGGTACAGCCTTCACACAAAGAGGAGGCATTCCTGGTTCTAGTCCCACCACTCCCCTTTCTATTTTATGTTTTAAATTAGTATATAAAATAATTCCTGACATATATGAATGAAATTTTAGTAAAAAGCATTGAAATGGCCAATGTATTAGTGAACAAAATGTATATATATATATATATATATATATATAGATATAAGAAGGTGAGCAGCATTAAGGATATTGACATATAATTGCCCATAGCTAAGCAGCGCTGTACCCAGCGCAATATAGTTGCCCATAGCTAAGCAGCGCTTTACCTAGTGCAATATAGTTGCCTATAGCTAAGCAGCACTTTACATAGCGCAATAGGTTTACGCAGAGCTGCGCACCGTGCTAACCAGCGCACCATAGGGCAATGTCAGGCAACGTGGAGCAATGTAGAGCAAAGTTGAGCAAAGTCGCCTAAACACAGCCATACTCCGTAGCCTGTCTGGACAATAGTAAAATAAAAAGCAATGACAAGGCTCGAACCCGGGACACTGTGCACCATAATCAAAGTACTGAACCACTAAGCCATGACAGTTTAGCATAAACATGCACTGTTAACATACATATGCTTATAAATGAAAGTTTAACCATTGCTAAGCAGATTTGCTGTTAGCTGAGAATTTTCAAAAATGGCCAATCACAAATAAGTGCAAGAAATGAGGCATATTTAAGATCCATAGGCGGGAATACTCACCATAACTGGTTGTAGCTCCCATCTGCAGTCAGAATGGCCAGTGCTGGAGGGGGTACTCACCTTTGAGCGCAATGGTGGGGCATCGAGGAATCAAAATACATGGTTTGGCTCCTTGTTCACCATCATGAGTCAAGGCTCCCGCAGGGCCAGTTCCAAGGGGCGGAGTACAAAGCGGAGGCTTGGAACCGGTTAGCTCATGATCTCACCAGTGCCACAGGCATCCCTCTGACTGGTGAGCAGGTCCGTCACCACCATGCAGACCTGAAGAGATGGAAGCAGGACCAACTGAACTGATGGATACAGGAGGCCCGTGACATGCAAGATGCCCCACTACTGAGTAGGTAGCCATGGAATGAAGTATGTAAGAAATGATATTGCAGTCCATATAATGGATAGGTATGTCTCAATATCCCTTCATTTACTTCACAGCTGCAGGTGCCCGTGCTGTGAATCGGCAAGCCTATGCAGATAGGCTGCTAAGGCTGCACCACCAGGCAGATTAGTAATTATTCTGCATGTATTATTATATAAAATAAGTGAGAGAGCATGAAAAAGAGTGTTGTAACCCATTAATAAAGGTATAATCATTCTTGAATAAAGTCTCTGCATGCATTGTAATATAAAATAAGTGAGACCGTGTGAAAAAGTGTTGTAACCCATTAATAAAGGTATAATAAGTCTGGAATAAAAGTATTCTGCATGCACCAAAATATGAAATGAATGAGAGAGACACTACAAAAGTGTGTAATGTAATTAATAAAGGTATAATTCCTGGACTGTGTCCATGTCACTTTCTTTGATATGTTGTTGTACCCTTGCATTATGGAAATAGTGCAGTTAAGTGCTGTCAATCCACACTTGTGTAGGTCCATATAAAGTGGATGAAGGGAATGCCAGTATCTCTTAAGCATATATGCAGTCCTCAACTGTTGGTTCATGGCTAGCATGTACAGGTTAATCTGGCACATGAGTAGCTTCTGATTGTGTTCCTCACAAATGTCAGTGTGCTGCTAGAAATGTAGGGGTCTGTGTAAATGTAGCTGATAATGTCATCTGAAGACAGCCAGATTTGTAGATATATAAATATGAATGAAATATATAAATACGTAGCAGTAACATCTGCATCTTGAACAGTTTGTATGTCAGATACAGGTCAGGTATATAAACAACTATCAAAACCCATTTCACAATTTAATGGACACTGCCTAGTGTAATACATGAAGGGGATATATACCTGCAGTCAGTAGGAATGTAGAGTAAAGTTATAAGTATATATAAGTTGTTAATGGAGTGATCTTTTTACACCCTACTTTATGGTCATAAATAATGCCATTCCACACCTAAATGGGTATATGTAATCTGAAAAACTTTGTTGGGACATATGCCCTATTGGTTCATAAATATCTGCATGTACTTTGATGCATGTGCCCTGTTCACATACCACAATCTTGGTGGCCTGTTGCCACCAATCAACCCTGCAAGCTGTTGGAATGTCCACTGTTGTTCTAAATATGCATGTGTTATGCTTGCTGTTCAACTGTTGGAATTCTTGTGTGTTGGGTTAATGGGAATACTACTGCATGCTGTTACAACTAATTTGGAATGCTGTTGTCTGTTACTAACCCATATTGTCATTAAATCCTGCTAAACATAGAACATATGGGAAGGCTGGTCCCAGTGGACCCTCCTCTCCCACCTCAGCTGGCGATGGCACCTGGCACCAGCATGTCTGGTGCCCAGCCCGGAACCTCCTCCTCTGGTGGCCCTGTGCCACCTTTGGGTGGAAGCGCTGCAGGGGATGGGACTTGTCCCCCCCATGCAAGTGTGGCTGGAGGAGGGCCACCTATCACCCTCCGAACAGTCCGGGCTGTGGTGCATAGGGAGATCAAGCGTTCAGTCGCTGATACTGTACGCCAGCTCGAGGCAAGAGTGGCATGACTCACGGGTGAGCCTGCCCCTCCTATGCAGCCCCCAGCACAGCCACCCTCTGGGCTGTGAAGGTGCAGTGGTGACTGCCTATGGGTGGGGATGTCAGTTCCACTGTTGCCATCTGTGCACTCATGGGCTTGCGATTTCCAAACACACTTCCCCGTCAATGGTGTTCACCCACCCCATGTGTCATATTCCGCCCCTGCATGCATCTTGTTTGTCTTGTCTGTTTACCTCCCCAACCTACCTCCCCAAATATACCTACTTCACCTACCCCACATAGCACTCTCACCTGAAAAAAGGGGTGCAATCTGCACCCACAAAAAAATTATGCCCCATGCATAGCTGCCCATTTTGCACACATGTCCACTGGACACATAAACTGAAATTTAATTGGCAGTACAACATATTTTGTTGTCCTCACCCCTCTCTCAGGGATGGAAGGTTTCAAAATTCCATCCAAATTATTAGTATATGCACAGCTGTTGCTGTTAAAGAAATGGGCAGTTATGGACCTTCCCTACACCCGTCCTGCACATCCCAAGCTGTTTTCCCTTCTGTCTTTCCCTCTTTGTGCCCCTTTTTCACCACTTTCCTATCTCCCCATTTTCTTTTCTTTCAAAGAAATTAGCACGGGGGTTAGCAGGAGTAAGCACTTTTAAGCAGTAGTTAGCGGGCTTGCGTGAGTGTGTGCATGTGTGCACTTAGCTAAGTATTGATAAGTGTCGCGCAAACCCGCTTACACCTGCTTAAAAGTACCTTAGTCATTCTGCATATGAGGTGCCTTGTTCTGCTCAGCAGCAAAATAGAACACCACTGCCAGTCTCAAACCCCAGACCTTGGACACACTAGACTGCATGAAGTACCACTAGGCCACAGTAGATATACAGCAAGATGTTGCTGAAATATATATATATATATATATCATGCATTTGAATGTGTGAATATAAATGAAAGGTAGGAATTCCATAACACAAAACCTGTTCTGTGGAACTATACCAGCAGTTGTTGTGGAAGTGCATTACATGACTGTGATAACAGAACCAGACATTCTAGCAGTAAATACTGTTACAGCAGCACTTCACAACCCCCACACAGTATCATAGCAGGACAATCCCCACACAAATGTAAAAAATACTAGTGTGTTCAAGGTACAGCAAGGATATGGGTAGGCATACTTAGTACTGGAATTGTCCAGTTTCATGAGCATCCTGTGATAATGTCAACAAAATAAAAAGCACAAACACTGCAGAAGTGAGTACATTAATATCCACATTATAGATGTACCCAAACAGTTCATGGCCAAATGGAAACATCTCAATAACTACATATGTATGGCAGCTAATTGTAGATGTTGTAAAGAAACACCAAACTCCCATGTATCTTGTGTTAGCATTTCTAGGGATGAGTACAATTCTACACTGTCAACTGTGTACTGGGAGAGTCAACATTCAGGTCTGAGTACAACATACAAATAACTGGCTACACCCTTAGCAACATTTAGAAGAAGTATACCAACCTACTGACTTACACTACAGTGTCCACAGCAAACAAGCATGGGCCCCACTTTGGAAAGCTGAAAGGCCTATGCCTACCTGACCTAGCAATTTATAGCATTGGGTTGCTATGACAGTGAGTACTGAAATTACCACACAGCAGGCTGCATGCAATTACCAAATGGTGGCCACCAATTGGTGCAAAGGCCATCACATGCACATGTGCAGATGCCTCTAAAAGCAGGCTGTACCTGCTGTCCACACATGCAATCATTTCATTACAGCCACAGAGAGAGAGAGAGAGAGGGAGAGAGAGAGAGAGTGAGAAAGCAAGCAAGCAAGAAAGCCAGAAAGCAAGAAAGAGAGACACAGACAGACAGACAGATACCGGCAACAACAGCAGCAGCCACAGCCACAGCAAAAGCAAAAAAATAAAAAAATAAAAAAAAAATAAATAAATAAATAAATATATCAAAATAAATTGTATTACTACACACACGGAACATAATAATACAAACCCATACAAAGTAAAGGTATGTAACTGATATGTATTTACTGGCATGTAGTAGATGTTTTTGAAGAGTACTCTACATACTTTGAATCATCCATATGTGGCAGCAGTACATATCTATGCATAGATGCCCTGCATAACTACTGCCATGGAGAAATCAGTGTGTAGGTGTGTGCAGTGGGATATGACTGTGATATATGTAGTTCAGCATTAAGTGTCAAACATCTGATCCATGTTATCTCTGTTCTGTACAGTAGTGTGTACAATGGTTGTTTGGGGGAGTAGTGCATACAGTTGTATAAACAAGGATGTGACAGAATAACAAATGCATGATAGTCATATTAATGTGCAGCTTAGCATTGGCAACAGCTGTACCAGGCTAGTATGCTAATCTAGCATTTGCAGCTATATATACACCCTCTAATATTACTGTGTGCTCACATGTGACAACTGTTCATGTTGCAGCAAGGCCCAGCAGGTCAGCTGTGAGGTCCATGGACTTACAACAGTGTGGACCTTGTGTGTGTATGGCACACACATACAGAGAGATCTGTGTGTGTCAGATATATTAGCATCTGTACATGTGCATAGAGTAAGGGACATACTGCAACTGTTTGTGAAGGGTGGACATATATATGTTGTTGAAGGTTGTTATGTGCATACTTCTACGTAGGTTGTAGTGTGTCAAACAAGACAGCATACAGTGCTGGCATATGATATGTAGTGGTTAAATGCTGTGGGTATGAATTGTCAGGTTTGCAGTGTTGCAGCCAGTGAGGCCTGCTAAAGCTACATGTGCTAAGAACACCTTCAATGCATTCCGCACAACACTGTGCAATATTAGTATATACCAGTATACCTTGCAACCTTCTCATAATTGATATTCCCACCATGAAAGGTGGACTGTATATGTGCCTATATGGCTATCTATATGTACACCAATGTATGTTCATATTTATGTGTTTATTTATATATATATATATATATATATATATATATATATATATATATCTAGAGAGAGAGAGAGAGAGAGAGAGAGAGCGAGAGAGACAGGGTCATATTTACTGCGACAGATGGCTGGTGACAAAGCCATGGACTCAAGCTCAATATTGAAACTGCATTGGCATCCCTTCTGGCAAAATCTCCGTACCCATGAACTACTACATAGGTGGTAGTCTACTTAACACCGAAAGTGTGATAAGAGACCATGGGACACAGGTGTACTGTAGTCTCCCCTTCAATAATCACAGTGACACACTAGTCATGTAATCTGTCTACCAACCACACCACATCACAAAAGGTGTGTCATCCAGGGAAATATAGGTCAGTGTTCCACTCAACTCATCACACATAAAGCCCATTATAGAGTATAATGCCCCATGTGGTATGTACCTCACAAGACATCATCGCAACTGGAAACGAGAAAGACATACCTCACAAAGAGTAATACCAGCCTCAAACAGATGCCCTATGCAGACCATCTCACAAACCCACAACTACACTGTGTCGCATACCACCTACCCAGAGGTGACCTCTGCCTAACATACTAAGTTATGTAAAAACCAGAGCTGTTGTACATGCTGCATGTAAACAGATCACAATCTCTATGCGCTACACGCTCTAGGGACCAGAACCTTCTGACCACATTAAACAGCACATGCTTGAGGGATAGATTCCCATCTCAGAGACATCCCATACTCCGTAACAAACCAACTATCCATAGCAAACAAAGCTCCTAATTAGCAGTCATCATAAATATTCATGGAAATTGTATGGGAGATAGTGAATACACCTAGGCAATCACCTCTGTGTCTCTGCTTGACAGGGCCTTGTGAAATGCAATGACCTGTGTGTCAAAGGCCAGGGTAGCATATGGCTAGGCTTCTATAGGCCCTAGGGCCAATAGCCTCTTTCCTACCTATGAAGTGATACACACCCACATGTACTTGTTGCAATAATTGCTATTTGAGTTTGACTGAGTGTGATGGTGAATGTGTTTGTGAATATGTCAGAGTTTGGTTTATGTGTGATAGCTTAGTGGGAAACTGTTTCTGTCATGGTATTATGTGTCCTAGCTGTGATCCCAGCAAAAGATATGTATACAATTGCTAGACTGAAAAAGCAGTATGCCATATGTTCTGACATAGTCCCTTGTTGTCAACTGGGGTGCCCATTGTAGGCCAAAGCAGTACATGCATGCTTATTGAGTGTTACTGCTGGTGAATCCAACCCCTATATGAACTGTAGTACTACCTGAGGCTGTATGCCTAAACAACACAGTATGGTGTACGTCCACATTGATTGGAACCACTGTTCCATGTGTTCCCTGTAGTCCTCACAGATTACATACCTCAGGCATACGGTCTCATAACTACTGACACACAGTACTGTAAGGTACACAGGTAAAGGTCACCTGTGTTGCCATACCTATGTGTCTGATATGTATGACTGATGTGTGTGTGTGTGTATGCCTGTACCATGGCCTCAATCATATGTGTGTTACGGGATATAGGTGCGTATCTAGCAACATGTATAGTGTAGTACAGCAGTATGCCACCTATATTCATGAATGTGCACATATGTTAGGCAGGGGTCTGCCATCAACGACTAGTGTGGTATACCAGTGATACTGTCACTGGACTTTACAATCATTGCAATGGATTACACTTTTCATGATGCATTAGCATGATATATACCTCCTGTGTCTAGGTTGTGCATTGTGTTGCATACAGTGTGCCATGTACTGTTGTATAGTATTACATACTGTTGTAAGTTCGTTGCTGTGCAAAACGTGGTTTGATATATAGAGTGTGCCAGGCACTGTCAGGCAGTTGTGGGTTGAGTACTGACATGTGGTATTAAAAGTGTGTATCATCTGACAGCCAATAGGTTGCTATATATGGCAGTTAATTGATATCTGTACATAAGGAATATACGTGTGCCTCATGACTTGCTCACACATATTGTTTCATTGTCTTCCAGGGCTATGTCCCACCATTGTAATCCCACCTATAGCATGGCAGAGGAAGAGGTCATAACATCCAGCCTGGTGCAGCAGTATGCCCTGCTGTTCTCTAGAACCAGCCAGGACCAGCATGAGCGGACTGCGCTGTGGCAAGAGCTTGTCCATCGGGTAAATGACATAGACATGCATAACCGGACATATGAGCTGGTATGCCATCACTGCACTGATTTAATTAGACATGTCCGGCAGCGTGCGTCTGATATCCGCAGACAGCAGCTTGCCACAGGTGGGGGGTAGCCATCCATCCCCCCCTCACCAGAGTGGTGGAGCTGCTCCTGAGCCAGGTGGCTCCTGGCCAACAACAACCCCAACAACTAACGTGTGTCATCATGGAGGCCGGAGTCACCCAGCAAGCTGACATGGAGAGTGCAGGTAACATGGCATAGCTGTAGACTACTGTTACCTCAATTGTTAGAGCATGCTTATGTGAGATGTGTACTGTGTAGTTAGACGATGTGGTGCCTATTGTTGTGCAATGGTAATAATTAGGAATACAATCTGTATGCCTGTGACTGTCAACCGTTGTACTGCTGTACGATTGCAAACACACAGTAGCAATGCCACAGTTATTGCCACTGACAAAGTGTCTCATATCCTTGTAGGTCCCTTTGGTGTGACAGCAAGGCAGCCGACCCATGCTGGTGAGTGTGTTCTACCTTTAATACTGCTAATTAAATTTGCATGTCATAGGTGAGGTGTAGGCCATGTACACCTAACACACATATGCATAATGCATGCTGTACATATTTGCTGTGAGACTATGCACATCCCAGTAGTGTGGGTAGCTGCCTATAACACATACAATACACAGAGCATTAAACACAATTGTGGCAACACTGATGTGGACATTAGATAGACAGAGTCGATACACATTGCACACAACATACACAACACTGTCATATGCAGTACACGTTAACATGCTACACATGGCGTATTCAGATGCTCGCTGTAAGGTCACACCACAGTATCCCACACTTCATCCACACAGCACACATAATATACCTGAGGGGTAGATGCCTCACATGTGTCTGTGCGACACTCTTCGACACAGAACACATTCATGGTAGGCAATGCCCCCTATTGTGCACCTTACAAACCCATGTAAAAACTGGATGTGAAATAGTGAATGTAGCCATGGTACTGCATTTCCGGTACAGCATGGTATGTGCCGGTCTGGCACACATTAGTAGCCTTGAGTGACCACATGATGCTGCATGATGATGGCTCATGGTAGTACACCCCATCCAGTTACAGTGACCACAGTACTACACATAGCATTACCTGCTATGCACCTTGTACAAAGTGACACATATATGTCATGTAATGCTATTGAGTGTACACACACTGTGTCTGTGTGATGTTTAATGTTGCAGTTGTGTCCTACACTCACCATAACCACTGTACAATGGACATGTTGAGCAATGGTATTCCATCAGGTAAACATGCACCACTCATCCTGTGTGTATACATAGCATGCATGTGCTAATCCTGTGTCCACAATTATCTGCTGAAAACACCCACGCTCTAATCTGAAATGGATATCTATGTGACACACAGATAAACATCTACCCATGGTATGTATGCCTGTGAGAGATGGTGCACAGAACATTGCAGAGCTTATAATACTTGCACAGCACTGTCGTGTCCATGTACACAGTGCGTTCAATGGTGAGGCCAATCACTGAACAACAACACACATGCATCAAAGACATGTATAGTGTTAATGGCAAGGGCTGTCAACACCTGCACTGCATGCTGTTGTGAAACACTCATCCTGCATGCTGACACATGTGATATAACTGTTTGCCTTGTGATACTGTACCCCACCATCACCCACTATTGGGTATGTTCTGGATTGCTGGTGGTGTGTGTGTGTGTGTATGTGTGTGTGTGTGTGTGTGTGTGTGTGTGTGTGTGTGTGCGCGCGCATGTGTTTTTTAGTGATGAATGCATTTGTGTTCATGTGTGCATGTGTGCATGTGTTCATGTGTGCATGTGTGCATGTGTGCTGACATCATATACAAGTCGTAAAGTATGTTTCCTGTCTCCCTCTCACAGGTGCTGACCTTGGGCTGGTTCACTGCAGCAGGGAAACTGATGTCACCGAGCACAACAGTGATACTGATGATATGTGTGTTGAGGCACAGGCATGTTTGCCAGGGTCTGTTGTTAGGCCACCAATCGACAGTACACAGCTGTCCACCCCATCCATGCATACAGTCATACTGCCAATACATCCATCACCAATGCCCATAGCTGAGGGACAGCATACAGTTGGCATTGGCCAGGACAGTGTGGTATCCATGGCACATGCATCCCAACACAGCAGCCATACCCAGATGTCTGGAAGGGTACCACATAGGCAGATGTCCAGGGGTTCTCGTAGGAGCACTGCTGCTCATCATGCCACTGGCAGACATGCCACAGGTCTGACAATGTCACTCATGTTCCAGGCTGTCATGGAGGCACAGGCATGTATGGAACGGTACACCAGACAGGGACTAAGGGCACAGAGGGCACATAACACCGCTGTCATTGACAGTATCTGTGACCTAGCAGGTGCCATCCATCATTACATCAAGGTCACTGATAGACGTTGGGGAGAGACATTAGATATCCTCCGCAATGTCATGTCCATGTGTCAGGACAGTGCGGGATGGTTGAGTCGTCGACGTGGACGTATGCCAGCAACATTAGCAGCTGGCAGTCACCGCGGATGTCCCTCAAGCCACGGCCATTCTCGTAGTGCCAGTACCAGCCCCAGCAATGTTGGGGGTGGGCTGTCCATAGAACGTCCTAGAAGACCACGTGCACGTGGCTCTGGACAGTCCCAGCAGTGACCTGTGTCCAGTGTACATCCATCCACCTCTGGGGATAGTACCCAGTCCGGCTTAGTACCTGATAGTGTCAGTAGCACCCCTACCAGGCACAGGTACCATATCTGTGGCCAGAGATGGTGATCTGTGAAGCCTCACAGGTACAGTCTGTGGCTGTCCCACAAATACACGTATTTGGCAGCCACATGGTGGAACTGTGTGCATGCAGACACACACACATACTCCAGACACCTAGGGCTAACACATACCCACACACATTACATCAACATTGGCCCATTCCAGTATTCTTGCCCCTCACACACACACACACACACACACACACACACACACACACACACACACACACACACACACACACACGCATACATGTCGATTGGATGGCTCACTGTAGGCCTCTGACAAACCAACAACACACCCTGTGCATATGATGAAACCTGTGCCGCCTCCTGTCATCTGTAACATTGATGCAGGAACAGGCTACCATGGTGCTGATGCACAGGGTGTCTTTATAGCAGTATAGCAATGTTAGCATGTTGTCAGCAGTACAGTGTAATGATATGCTTGGAGATGTAGCTGAGCAGGCATGATGCATTAATGCTATGATTGTCATTGTAGTGTTGTTTACACCAGTGTTGGTTCCAATTGTGTATTGTCCAGCCACATGCCACTTGGCTGATGTGTGCAGTATTGGCAGCATGTGTTAGAGACTGGACAGTATGTGTGGGATGTGTGTAGCACAGATTTGCAGGTGTACAGTTGTGAACATGGTGGAGGTGCACTGTCTGCATGTACGTGCATAGTGGACACATGGCCAGGGTGACATGCTCTGTATTACACAGTAACACTCCATAGTTTCTATTGGTGGCCAGTATGCATTGTACTACACACATTTTGGAACCTGACTACACATGTGTGTATGACATGGTTTGACACTATGCTGTGGGTGATACTGTTACTATCTGTCATTGTTTTGCATTCTGGTGGTATACATCACTTCCACAGCCTGATCATAACCAATTGTTAGATGATGTCTTGACAACCGACACACAGATGTAGGACACACAGCAACATTTGGATCCTTCAGGTACTATACTATGCCAGTAACCACTGGTATTCACCTGCACCCATTACTGACAGCACTCCTGTTTGGCATATAGCTCTCTTAGGTACAAGCAATCACAGTAGGGATATGTCTGTCCACGTCTGGTAATGTATACTGTGGCCTATAATGCATTCTCCAGATGACATACACATCCTGCACAAGGGAATCATACAGACAGATGCTTGTTGTCAAACCCATACTGGAAAACTATAAGCCAAACTAAGCATAGTCATCCACCTTTACGGAACATATTATCCCCACAGTACCACATAGGTAGTAGCCAACAACATGATGAACAGGTACCAATTTGTACATGCAACCAAGTGTTACATCATCTGTCCTTTGTTAATCACATTTCCAAAGGTATGTTCAGATCTCTCGGTGGATCACATAAGCAATAAGGGGTCTGCATGCATATCCACAAAGGTTGTTCAACACCTATTATGAATAGTCATCATTAACAGACTTTGCTGCGTTTGAACAGGTCTGACATATACCTCGGCCATAGACCCTCACACACACATTCCAATAGGAACGATAATGACTTTGTGTGACACAGATGACCTAGACCAGGGATCACTGCAGTGGCTGGGCTTGTCACAAGCATACAGATGTGACCTAAGGTCTGGGAAGCAGCAGCAGCACAGTCTGGCAAGGATGACAGCTGTGTTCTTGGAGAAAGCAGGGTTTCCACACATGCATTCATTGAGGTAACATGTACGTATATGTATTTCCTACACAGCTAGCTCACATGTGCAATGCATACTGATATGTCACACAGTAGTAAAAGCAAAACCCACACCACATTGCCCAACAGTGTCACACACATAGAGCACACACACTCACCAAGTGTAGGATTCAAACCCCTACCTAACTACTTCAGGATACCAGAGAAGTACACATTAACACGATGTGCTATACACATTACTGGGAGTGCTCTTTTCCACAGGTGTATTTGTAGGATGGTGACATCATCAGACTTGACAAAGGTTAGTTTACTGCTTTTGAGGTGTTTCACTACTCTCCTAAAAGGTTGCTCCTTCCCAAGGAGAACACACACAAACACAGTTGTCCACTGCAGGATTCAAACCCCTACCTAACTACTTCATAATACTAGAGGAGTACGAATGAACACAACGCGCTATACACATTACTGGGAGTTCTCTTTTCCACAGGTAGATTTTTAGGACGGTGACATCATCAGACTTGACAAAGGTTAGTTTATCACTTTTGAATTGTTTTACTACTCTCCTAAAAGGTTGCTTCTTCCCAAGGAGAACACGCACACAGTTGTCCAGTGCAGGATTCAAACCCCATATCTAACTACTTCATGATACTAGAGGAGTACGCATTAACATGACATGCTCCGGTTTCCTCCCACATTACAAAGACATGCATCTGGAGCCTTTCTCCCCGGGCCTCTGCTGAAAATTGGCTTTGTTCCAAGTCGGACTTTCCTGGTTAATAAATAAATAAATAAAATAAAGTACTTACATGATATCTCAAACTAGCCCCAAAATAATTGTCATCTTTTTAGCAACAATAAATGTTAGGCCATGTATTTTGGTATAAATATAATAAGACATCCTTTAGTTTTGGATATAGTAACATTGATGACAATGCATGGATTCAAAGATCTCAGGATAATGATACCCAGTAATCTATCATTTCACAAACACGTTTCTATTATTAGAAATAAAACACTAAGACAGATGAGTCTAATGCTAAACTTCATCTCTTTGAGAGATGAAAAGAACATAAAAACCTATAAGACTAATAGTGGAATATAATAATTCCATACATATGTACGTACACTAGCTCTCAATTTTTAAAACTGGAATCAGTCCAAAGAAGGTTTACCAAGAACATTCCAACTTTAAAAGATATTTACTGTAGGGACACATGTATCAAACAAAACACGTACACTACAGACACTTTGAAAGCCATTTTGGCCTATATAGCATACTGAAATAAGGAAACCTAAGCCTTACTAAATTTAGATCCATTGTAACTTATTACTCACAAGTATAACAATATCAGCTTTAAGATACTTCTGAATAAAACAAATTTGAGTAGCAAATTCATTGCCTAAGTTATTCCTAAAATATGGAATAAACTACCTTATGCAATATAAGATTCTGAAATCGTAACAGTATTTAAGGATAAATTAGTCAATCGGATGAACAGTAAAACTTTCAATCAGCGTTTTAAGGATTCAGTGGACTTATATGGCCATAAGGCCTAAAATACTGTGTGGTATTTCTGAACAATCATGTAGGCTTTGTATGAAGTCCGCACAATGTTTACATGTTAGTGAGATAAGCAGCAGTGCTAACTCATATACATGCTGCTCATCATGCTTACGCAAATTCAAGCATGTTTTTATGGCCAGCAATAGTGTTGGCAGCCAGGAAACCATACTGAGCACCATAAGCACACACAGTAAACAAACAGGCTTTTCTATGGGCAAACCTGTTACGTGTGCTCATGTGGACAGCATGGAGAGCTACATAAGGCAAGTAATACATGCAGTACACAGCAGGCAAAGTGCACTGAGTGTGCTGTGCACATAAATCAAATATGTAAATACAGTAATAAGTAAGAAGGGAGAGGAAATGGCAAGGACAACTATAATATATGTGTTACCACACAGGAAAAGTGTACTGAGGATGATGTGCACAGAAATCAAACAGATGTATACAGAAATATGTAAGACAGGAGGGTAAATGTTCAAATTCTAGTAAGATAATTGATGCAAAGATGCTCATGTCACAAAGACAGTTTTGTAATAATAAAATTTTGCAATGCATGTGTCATAATAATTAATGGTGGTCACGCTACTTGAGCTATATAGGTCAATAAAAGCAGATATGATAGAGGATTATGGCAGTTATACAAATTAACATTGTAACAGAGGGGAATTACATGACATATGAATATCATTGATATGCTGAGTTGAGATGACAGTTTGCATAGACAGTACATACATTATGGGATATCTGCACAGTGTGCATTTCATCAATATAACATGATGGAAAATAGGAATGGCACAGAAGCCACAATCTTCTTGTGCAAGAATCAAACCCATTCCATCAGTGTTAGCACTGACCTGTGTATTAACTATGTATGCCACAGAAATAGGCCTAACACATATGAAGAGGATCGCCCTTGAAGGGAATTATGCACTTCTATATTCTAATAGTTATGCATCCCTTATGTAGGTGTGTGTGGTGTTACAAATGTGGGAGCAGAGTGTGGCATACGTAATACCCTTTTGTAAGGCACTTCTACCTGACACATTTGTTGTGCAGACAGATAAGAACAGAGGTAGACACAACACTATGACGCAATGTGTTCTCTAGAGCTGTGTATTGTTGGCATCTATCACAGGAGATAGCAATGAGTATGGTCACAAATAAATGAAATCAATGTATGAATGAAGAAAGGATCCATGGTAATGAATGTCATGTCAGATTGCTGTCAATTACATGAGTATGTTCATGTGCACACAATTGTGATCAGTCCAGTATCAATGTTCCATGGTCAAGGAAGATTTGTCTGTATGTCTGTACCCATATCACCCAAGAACTGTAGCACACTTATGTACACCACAGTACTTAATGCATGTGCCAAAGTAGCAGTGTCATTATGACATTGGCAGAACAAATATATACTACCTTGAAATCCAAAGCTACATTCGCACATGTCCATGCAACATATCAAGGGATAAGACTGACATGATATAATGGTTGTTGTGTGATATCAGTATATTCGCACAAAATAAAACACTATGCTAGAATTGAACATCAATCTGTATAACTCCTCCAAATGACAATATGGCTATTAATCACATTCCCCACATTAGAACTGTTATCATAGCTGTTTAAGTCATTCAGTCAGGTGAAGTTTATTTGCTCATAATTTTTATCTGCTAAAATTGATGGGGGAGGCCTCTACCACTCTATACATACAAAGTATAATTGTGGGGGATGTCTTTCATGCAGAACAATTAAGGGCACAAATACTTACAGTCACTCAGTGTTGGTTTGGAACACTTGCCGAAGCATTCAGAAAATCAACACCATTGTGGGATTGGTGAATGTCTCATGGTATAAGTGCATCACCAATTGTGATATGTGTGGTTATATGACTGCATTACATCATGTGTAAGAATTATGGAATATGTGTCCCTGTAATTACTTAGAAAGAATCTTGCTGTATATCAGACAACATTGTCTGATGCTAGATATACCCAAACACACCTGAAGCCCCCTGCTGTTGTCACTGTGATGGTAGAACAACAATTATGTAGTGTGGATATAATCCTATAGTGGAACACATACCTTACTTAGACAACAACATACATTACATCATCTCATGTCCTCAGTCCTGAGGAGGTGCTTCACTGCAACTGTGATGGGATAACAATCTATTCAAATGATAGCATAAGTCTTCAATACAACCTTTCCAAAGAAAATGTAGTATAAAATCTTGTAGCAGGAAACAATATCTACACATGAACTTAGCACAACAACATAGTAACGACACCGTTAACAAATTGTATACTGACTGTAAGTAGTGACATTGTGACTTTGGCAATGTAGCTAATATTATGGCATAATCGCATACAATTAACATACTTATTAGGCTTACAGTAAAACCTGATGCAAACGTACCCCATGCCTCTTTGAGGTGAGTTAAACTTTCTTGGTGACCTCCCAGTTTGCTGCAATGTCTTCAGCAGCTGTACAACAGAGAAGAAGAGAAGAAAAGACATGAATGCATGCTGAATAACAGTCTTAGCATGTTCGGGATTGTGTATAATTTAATACTGGTAGGTCAGTATACTTACATAACTGTGGGATGTCAGCAGTCCTAAATTCATCATCCCATCTCTCTTTGCCTGCTCTATTGCCAAAATCTGGAACTCACTCCCAAGCCACTTAACTTCTACCACTTCCATCTTCCAATTTAAATAACTCCTCAAAACTCACTACTTAAACAACTGGCTTTGCTCATGTTACTCCCCAGGCTAACCCACATCACTGCACTGTTGCTAGGATTCTGCTAAGGTCCAACTTTTTGATCCCTGTTTTTCACTGCATACTTGTTTATCCAATAATAAGTCCTTTACAGTACTGGTCGACCTGTTAAACCAATGTTATGTTCTGAACTGAACGAATAACTGTCTTCTAGTGCAAAAAAAAAAAAAAATGTAAATCATTTTTATTCAAATATGTATCATTTACTATAGAAATTACCTAGAAATTGTTACTCGTTGCTTATGTATAGGTTCATAGGTAGGTACTAGGCTATCGGCCCAAGGGCCTACGTAAGCCTAGCCAACAAGGTTCCCTGGCTTACACTACCCAAGAATGCTTGTTTTTATTCTTGTATGTATACTTGTATACTCATATGGTTTCTTATTGTCATGTGGAGCTTCTCTCCCTGGGCCTCCGCTGAAAATGGACCTGTGTCCAGTCAGACTTCCCTGGTTAACAAATGTAAAATAAAAAATAAATAAAATAAATTGGTTAAGGAGGTCCTTCTTGCATCATTTCAGGTCACTATAGTGGTGACAACAACTGTCTCCAGTGTGTTGGATGCAGTTGCACTGGAAACAGCATTGTCTAATCTGTTCCAAGCCTCAGAGTCTTATACTGAGACTCAATGTGGTCCCTGCGGCTCCAAATTCCAATCTCATGTTTAACAGCTATTACATAAACATGCACAAGTATCCCAACTGCATTTTCATAATGAAAAGCAAAGCACAGAGAGGCTTTTGCAAACAAAGAGGAAGGCACTTTTTCAAACAGCAATGAAGATGTGAAACATGGCAGTGAGATTGTTATGTCTGATGCACAAGTTGTTTACACTTTTTCAGATGGTCAGCACTGGCAGGCTCAGTGGCTTTGATTGTCATCTCTGGTGTTTTGGAGGTTAGACAGGATCACTTGGCATATTACTTGCAATTACACACTGTAGAAAATAGCTGACCAGTGTCAGGACCAAACTAAGGAAGGAATAATGCATACATTTCAAGGAAAGCAATTATTTGTTAGTGCTACAGGAGAACTTCTTTTCTACAGGCTTCATTACAGATTAACCACATTAAGTATGAATGGTGATATGCTTCAGATAGGCGTATATGTGTGGGACTTATTGGAAGTCATGTGAAATGCATTCCCATGAAAGAGGCAGCTGTCAGATGGACAGACTTTCATGAGCTGAGTAATACAGATTGAGGTATGATACATACATATTCCACAACACATACTGTCCTAAACATAGAGCTGAGCTATGTGAGAAGAGAAGAGAAGATGATTTTAAGTATTCTGCCCAACATAGATATGCAAGTATGTTTTAATTCATTATCATAATTATCCTGTTTAAACATTTACACACACATTCAATTGTGTATCATAAGTGAATCATTTATGAGATATGCTACTTAGAAAATTTTATTTATGAAAGCATTGATGAGACATTTCTTACCACAAACATAATTATGATAGCCATTTGTATGTAGTGTTACCTTCCTAATCAAAGTGTTGGTAGAAACTGCATTCTGACACCATTTGTAAAACTAACTGCTATCTAGAATTAACCCAAGGATCACCTGTATTCAATCTCTAAAGCCAGTACACTTATACCTTGTGCTACAGAGAGAGCAATTTAGCAGGTCAATGTTCTCCACTCAGTGCTGTTCAGACTGTTGACATCCACACTACTGATAAACCTAATTGTACTACAGAAGTCTTCCCAAATAAAATTCTTCACTTTTTACCTTAAGCAGGTAAGCTTGATTAAGTACTGCACCAGGCAACAAACAGGAAAAAGAAGTATATGATGTTCTGATGAAAGTAATTCATAGATCTGGTGTAATAATTTCTGCATTCCCCTCGCACTGTGTGGATTTGAACGCCAGAGCAACTCTATTAAGGGGTCAAAGTCACTGTATTTACAGCTTCTGTCACAGAAACTGGTACACTGTGCATTGTTGACAAAACTGCACTTATGAAGATTACACAAATGAAATTGTTCACTCCTTCAGCTGTGAGTCCTGTTTGCGCTCTGTTAAGCAGTGTGGATATTACACAAGCAAAAAAATATGTGTAACAATTTATATTCTACACTACAAAATACAAGCTGCATTTTCACATCTACTGCAAACATTCAGATCGGCTTCAAACCCTGCATCCTCTTTTCTGTTTCTTTAAACCATTTCATTTAACCCATGTGTTACAATGACACTTAGATGCAATACAGAATTTGTTCTGAGTGCTGTAGCAGAGCGCACCTGTGCCACTATAAAATGTGCTACTGATAGCATGCCAAATTAAATTTCTCAGTTTGTACCTTGGGCAGTTGACTCGTTCACTGCCTCAAAATGCTGCCAGTCAACAGTGCAGTTTGCCAAAACCTGCTCAAATGAGGAACACAAAACAAATGTCAATATTAACAAATATTGGGGAATAGTAATGACAATGCAGGATTGTAAAGTTTCCTATGTGAGTTACAACCTGATCACATGCTCAGAAAATATATATCAACTCTGTCAGACAGCACACTGTCGGAAACTGAACCCTCAAGTCAGTGCAGGAACAACACACACTCTGTTTCTTATCCCTCTTTGTCACCAACACAGGACCAGAAAATGCTCCTTTCTCATTTGCTTGAATATATCCAGATGAATGTGATATTGACAAATACTTTACACTAATAATGGCCCACACCATATTAAGGTAAGGATGCCAACACTGCCACCTATTACTTCTCTTTATTTCTCAAGCATCTTCTTTTCCTTTCAGCTTAACTACAGAAATGCAATGTCATGGGCATTTATTTTCATCTTTGTTTCAATGTGTAATACAGCTGATCAGCATTTCAGAAAGATTTTAAGCAGAGGATGAACGTTATGCTATTAGTACAAGGATATCCGTGTTGTTTAGGATGTGCTCATAGCTCTCAAACTGCTTAAACATTTTATTTTAAGTCTACTCTGCGTAATATAAACACCAGAAAGAAGAGTCACATCAGTATTGCTTGTAACTGTAGTCAGAGTAATGAGTAACACTTGCAAACCATTAGCAGCTAACAATTGTCATTGCTCCTCCCTGCAGTCCTAGGGTGTGTGCATGCAATCATGTAGCTACTTAAACCATGATTACATCCCCTATACCAAGTGATTTCTTTTGCTGGTATTCAGGAAGCTAATGATTTCACACCATATTTGCATTTTCACAGTTCTCATAGGTCTAAATCTACACTATAGAAAGGTAAAGGTGTAGCAATGTAAGTGGAAAGAGATGGACTTATTGGATATAGACAAAGCATTGTTACTATTTACTTGGAGGAGATTGGTCTACAAATCAGTGTTCTATTTCATAAGTTAGGTTTGTCCTCTTCAAAAACTGCTTACATGTTCATATTTTAAATGTATTTCAATACTCAATGGAAAAAATGATTTTGATATGTAGGCAGTTTTAAAAATTCACTGCTGGTATACTGCACATATATCAGTTCTTGCTGTGGTTTCCAAGTTAGTATGGTTACTTCACAGTATTGTGTTATCATTTCCTATTGCATGACTGCCAAAACTGTGTGGCTGACTCATTGGATAGGTTGACTGACACATTGGATCAGGCAGTGCCTGTAATGGAACATGTGCTGGGGATGGCAAGCATCCACACGTCTATGGAGCCACAACATCCTCTGGTGTTAGCTGACGTGGCCATGCCAGATCACCCTCCAGTACTGGCCCTATTTCCACTGCTCCATCAATGATTGAGATGTCCACACCCACACAGGGGAGGTCACGAGGTCATGGTCCTAGACATAGTTATAAAGACAGCTTGTCCAGCAGACACTTCTCACATTCAGGTAGCACCCCACTTTGAACCAAGGATGTGCAAGTGGAAGTGCAACTCCTGGCAGAGGCAGTTCCCATGGTCAGGAGCAATGACACTGAACAGACAACTCTACCATGCACAGTTCACACCCGTCCCACATGGCAGGACATAATGTTAGCACAGAGCTTGAGTGTGTTCATGCAGATACATACACATTTCACAAAAACTGCCCATACCAAACCACACACATGCAAGGTAAAAAATATATATATATATTGATTGGAATATATCTTGTGGTAGTGTCCTTAAGATTCATACTATAATGAATGATCTGTGTTTCTTACTCACACACACTCACTACTTTGGTATCATGCCTGGCCTGCTGCAACCCTCCCCTGCCCTATGAAAATAATGCTGACTGTGCCATGGGCTTTGTTCATTTCTGCTTGACTTAGGGTTATATATATGTGTGATGCGCAGAGTGGATAAGGTTCAAGACTGACAGTATGCAGGTAGTTTAACTTCTTACACATTTGCTCATTAACTACAGGTTCCGCACTTACCTTGACATTATTGCAGTTATGAGTCATGTGCTTTGGGTGTGTCTCTGTCTGATGCTATTCATACATAGAAATTACACGAGTAAGTAAATTCTGGACATCACATGGCATCACTTTTAATATCTGTAAGTGCTTAGGTTGTTATGTATATTCCTTCACTAGTGTGTGTGTGTGTGTGTGTGTGTGTGTGTGTGTGTGTGTGTGTGTGTGTGTGTGTGTGTGTGTGTGTGTGTGTGTGCTATCATTTGCCTTTTAGCTCCTGAGTGTGTAAGCTAACCTTTGAGTCTTATGTGCTGAGTGTGTGTACTATCCCTTGCCTTTTAGCCAGGGCATGCCTGAATAGGCTGGCTATCTCTGCATCTGGAGGTTCTCCCTCAGAATCCTCATCTGTATGTGTGGGAGGAGCTGGTCTTGCTTGTGGTCAAGGATGTGTGGTTCTGGTTTTTGCTGTCTCTATTCAGTTGTTTCCTCAAGAAGATATTGGCAACATGTCACAGACTGTGATAATTTCTGCACAGGTGCCTGGGTCATACTGCAGGGTACTCCCTGATGTATTTAGAAAGTGGAAACGTGACTTCAGCATGCAAAAAATGTGCTCTGTGTTTCTAGTTTGACCATGGGCATTGTTGTATCCTTCCTCTGTGGGAATGTGTGCATTTCTGATGGGTGTCATGAGCTATAGTTCCAGTGCATAACCTGCATCACCCAGGATATGGCCGTGTGGAACATCTCCCCTAGCAAATTTTGTGTAGATTTGTGAGCTGTGCCTTATGTATGAATCATGGTAACTGCCTGGGTTGCCTGCACAGACAATGAGGATGATTCCTCAGGTATTATAGACAACCTGGCAGTTGATTGATTGGAACCCCTTCCTGTTGATGTATGTCCTTCCACGCTCACCAGGTGGAGCTTTTATTTCTATGTGATTCTATGGCCCCCAAGACTTAAGGAAAGTATGCTTCAGCATAGAATTTCTGCATCATTTTTCCTCTGTCCTCTGGTGCATGTGGAAAATGGATATACTCCCTTGCATGTTGTAACATAGCTTTAGGACATTGGTAAAATATGGAGGCTGAGGCCTGTGATACCTACAGTATATCCCCTGTGGGTGTCTGGAATGTACCAGTAGCTATATCCTTAATGTTACACATACCTTAATTGCCACTGGTATATATTCTCCTTGATCTCCTCTGGGTCTGGGGGCAGCAGAGGTTGAAGAGTTTCTGTAGCGTTACCCTATTAACCCTGTATCACTCTACTATTTCAATATCATGCAGTCTGCGATATGTTATACTAAGTCTGAACACCTTTCTTCTCCTTGGGCAAGGTCTAACAGTAGCAGTAGCAGCATATATTTCAGCCTGCTGCACATACACATGCAAGATGGCAGCAGCACCACCACCCCCCCCCCCCCAACATTGTTTTTTTTTTTTCTAAGTGTGATGGTGGCTGTGTTCAACATGTTTTGGAGTTCATCACAAAAGGCTACACCATTTCTACATGGTTACTTTGTAACTTCCTGAATGGCTCTGCCATCTTAGATTTGTTAATTAGGATGTAATTCAGCTGATTTGTTTTCAATAGCATACTCTGCCATTTATCTTTGTTTGACAGCTCTACTTGATGTGTAGAGCCATTTCATAGGATCATAGGATCATAGAAAGTTACTAGGCTAATGGCCCTGGGGCTCTTACAAGCCTAGCCAAGAGTTTATCCCCAAAAAGAAACCTCAGTCAGCAACTGTCACCCCTGTTCGTCAGGAACAAAGGTGGAACCCCTGGGACAAATTTGTGGTTTCAGAAATGAACTGCTCCAACTTCAAGCAAAACTTTATTAAAGTAAAGCTTTCAGGTAACAAGCCTTTTCAATGCTAATACCATTACACAGAATAATCACCATTTAAATAAGAGCAAACAAGTGTCACATGACCACAGCCGGCATATAACATGATACTGCATACTTTTTTTTTTAAATACATTAAATATTTTGTTGTTGTATTCTTACTAAGACAGGTTTAATACTTACAGTATTATTAAGACCAGGTTCAAACTCTGCACATAATCTAATAATCCATGCATACTCTTTATTTTCAAGAAACCTGTCTAACTATTTGTGGAAGGTGTGAACTTATGTGAATAATTAATAGATGTGGAATTTAAGATACAGCCAACATGACATACTGTACTGTTAAGGAATACATTATTTGTAACACTATGTATGGATTAATTCTACATTGGCGTTTGATGCAGTCAGAAAAGGAGGCCTGCCCATAGGTATATGACCCCACATTGCATCAGTATTGCATCAGTATTGCCAACCCATGGCACACAACACCACATCATGCTAGTGGGACACCATGACAACTGTCATCCAAAACACATGGGGAATGACAATTCCTTCTATTGCTCATACATGATATGGCAACAATTCCAAGCTATGCCACAGTGTTAGTGATGGACTATGGACAACATATTTTGTCTGTCATTTGTCCATACATTTACAGACTAATTCTTGTTACACTAGCTGTAGGTTAACTGCCACAATGCATGGACAGCTGAATATGGGAGTAAAGTGAAATGTAAACCAAGACAAACTCGGGTACCACAGAAAAGGAACTCAGTACAGCCTTGTAGTTCAAAAAATAAGCTGGTTTAATGGTAATTTGAAAAGCGTAAAAACATTTAAAATCACAGCATTTTTGTCTTATTCAGTCAAACCTCATCAGATACATAAAGCTTCAGTTAAAACTACACATATATATCCACAAAATATTCCACCAATTAAAACCACAACCAATAACAATTCCCAATTTTCCTAATTAATTATGACCAAAATGTGACTTACAAAGTGCCTTATGCATTAAAACATTGATAGTACATAAAATGAATTACACATTATAAAAGCATAAAGAAACTCTAAAAGGTGACAGTATAACATGGTGACAGCACAAAAAAAACATAATATTTCACAGCTTAACATATTTAACTAAATAAAATGTTTGATTCTGTTAAAATTCACTAGATAATGGAGAGCGTGTTAAAACATTAAAATATATTTACTCTCTCTAGTTGTTCTTTTGTAAAATGACATATTTAATGTGAATGAACAGAACACAATTTCTTCTTTCAACGCTTAGCAGCTCTTAATTTTAGTAAGGGGGTTATGGAGGTATAGTCATTAAGTCCTGGTGGGCTGGTGGCTTCCAAAATCAATTGCCACCATAGCTCCCTATATTCAAGCTTTTCCTCCCATAGCTCCACCAACTTCCTTCTTTATCTGTTCAAGTACAAAGAAAGAGTAATACACTCTATGACATATTAATGTATGTTTATAAAGAGCATTAGACTCTTTTTTTTAGTTTGGATACCGTAATGATGCTCATAAATCCTTCTCCTCAATTTTCTCTCCGTCTTTCCAGCATATAAGGATTCACATTCCCCACACAGAGCTAGGTAAATCAGTCCATTAGATTCACAAATATAAAATTGTACACTTTCTATCCATTTATTCCTACTTGGTAAGAATATTCTCTCCTTGTTTGATGTGTAAATACACTGGGTACATCTTCTACATTTATATGTTCCCTTCTTTTTCTTATCATCACTTCTATTTTTGTAAGCATTTTCTAATAAGCACTTTATATTTTGGGAGTTTCTGTAGACCACTTTAAGGGGTTGGTTGCTACATTCCCCTAAGTCAGTAAAGTTGAGACACTTTTCCCATTCACTTTCGAATAC
This sequence comes from Protopterus annectens, assembly GCF_019279795.1. Lineage (NCBI taxonomy): Eukaryota > Metazoa > Chordata > Ceratodontiformes > Protopteridae > Protopterus > Protopterus annectens. The sequence continues at coordinate 132,152,548 of NC_056725.1, forward strand.
CTTTCTCATACATCTTACACAGGCATTAAACTCTAAAACTAATGCCTTACCAAAATTTCCTTCCTCTGTAACTGTGAAATGAAATGTGTTAATGTGTGTCATGCACAAACTGAAACAGAAGTAAATGTCATATGACAATAACACATAAGCATGACAGCTACATGGTATGCATGCACAAGAGTGCATTTATGGCAGCATAACAAAGTTGGAGTACATACAATACTTACAGATCAGTGGGACCGGGCTGATGGAGCTGTGACTCACAAATGATGTTACGAGCTTTGTATCTCCCTGAACAAACTACACATATTCCATGTCATATCCTGGAAGAATATGCCCATTGTGTCCCTTATCTGTCATATTGGTCACAACCTCCTGGATTGCCTCCTGATAATCGTCTCTCTTCCGGTCCTGGCACCATCTCCTCTTCATCCAAGGGGTAACAACATCTCCCCTAAAGAAACTTAAATAATAATTGATGCTTTCTAGCAACATGGATGGAGACTCCTTGGCCATTCTGGCAATATGGTATGGAGACATAAAATTTGGACTGACCTCACCATCATGATAAATGCAGTTGAAGGTCACAGCCAATCCCGTGATGTCTGTAGATAACATTGCTTAGACATGACCTTTCCTGCAACCAACAGATTAAGATGATAAGAGAGATCAAGGGATGCCACCGGTGGTGGACCACCATTGCCCCCCTGACAACATCACGATATTTCTGGCCTCACTTTATGCAGCAAGAGAGACACATATACCTGGGTGTGGGATTAAAGCTGGAATTCCAGGCTGAACATATAAGTTTTTCTTTCCATAATGAGGCTGGGTATAAAGACAATCATTGCATACTGCTGTAGCATGCATATTCATGTGTTGTTAGTTTTGATTAATAGCGACAGATTTGAGCCATGCAGACAGATCCACAGGGTGAGGATGATGAACATAAGTATAATGACACATATTCGTACAACTGAAGTACAGACATAGCAGTCCAACCAGCATGTGCTGTTTGCATCAATATTCACGGTCCATCTACTTCAGGACAAAACCAGGGAAAGGCAGATGAGTGTCTCCATACTGTTACTGTTACTTTGACCACTACCTTTTATTGCCTGAGACTCATTTCATGACACTGCTGTTTACTGTTACATTGTTATTCCCCTAACATTGTACAGTAGGTTCAAGTTCAGACAGACCATGTATGCTACTGCAAAATTTTCATATCTTGCATTAATATGTAGTGCATCTGCAGCCACTGTTGCTGTGTTGTATATGTGATGCTGTAAGTGATGTTTTTGAGGTTCCTATTATGTTGTCGAATTCCTTAAACTTCGAACCTGAGAACATCGAACTCAGATATTCGAAGTTTCAGTAATTCAAAAAAAAAAACTAACTACTGCCTGACTGTTGCAAGCAGGGAGGCAAGCCCCTCTGCACCTCACACCCCGCTCTTTAAATATACTAACTCCGAGATTGCAATACAGTGCGGAAAGGGAAGATACATGGTTGGGACAGAGTGGACTGTGGTGTGATACATCAGTGAGGTTGACCTAGACTGTGTTAGAGTGTGTCCAACAGTGTCATAATCATAGGTGGCTCATATTACTAAAATACCACTTTACTGTGATATATTTTCCTGTGGCTATTAAACATTCTGCATTATGTCCTGTGTTGTTTCTCTTTTTCCATGTTATTACATTGTAGAGATATGTATGTGTTGCACTGATGTGTGTCCCTTTTTGTGATACAGCAATCTGAGTGTGTATGCATTCCTCTATCAGTTGTGCCCTGAGCTGATTATCCTCGGCTCAAGTGGATAACCATAGTCACCTGTTTTGGGGAATAAAAACACATTTGGTCAGCACCGATACTGTTGGGAGGGGTATGCTTAGCTCACATACTAGCTGTGTTCCTGTACTTACCTAGTAGTAGTCCCTCAGGTATTTCAACTTGTGGAATGCAGCCCTCTGTACACTTTCTCTCCATATGGCAGCATCATGGACACTTCCAGGGTGTGGCTCCATTATGTGTGTTATGCCATCTGCTGCACACATGAGACTCGGCAGTTGATGGGAAGCCAGCCCTTTCTGTTTATGAAGTCTGATTCAGGATGTACTGATGTCTTGATAAGTATGTGAGTGCAATCCATTGCCCCAAGTACATGGGGCAAGTTTGCAATCCTGTAAAACTTGTGCATTACAGTTCTCCACTCCATGAGGGTGAATGGAAAGTGTATGTATTCATCAACATTAGTGCACATTGCTTACAGAAATTTTGCTTGGATAATGCTGGCAACTGTCTGTGACACTTGTTAGCTGTTGTATTTCTGTTACTGTTTGAGATATGAATATGCAAAAGATTTATAACTGGGGTGTTTGCTAATGCCATATAATTCAATCATATATCACTCCTCAAAAATGTATATCAGACTGAGTAGAGGGTAATGTCTTTAAGGCCCTCTGCATAAGGCAGGTTTGTTTTGCGTTGTATTCTTTGTATGCCTTGTATTCTTTGTATATTTAAACTCTGAGGTAGTTGTAGTTTCTGTATATGCCTGGTCAGGGACATACTGAAGGGAGCACTGTACTCTATTGTTGTTGTAATTAGGACAGACTATAGTGTGATAATGACCTCTTTGGACCTAGCTGCCATGCCCTTACTTATAATTTGTGCAACACAAAGGAATTTCCTCACCACTGTGGCCCCATGGTAATCAAAGATAAGGCTAATGTCTACATATGTATACAGACCACTGCATTGACTGTCGGGGTTGTATTATCAATATGGTAATTATCCATCATGCTTGACTTTCCACAGGATACAATTATGCAATTCTTACAATTGATTTTAAGAGCATGGCTTTGTCACCATTTATTAGTCATAGATAGGCCTTCTTGAAGAATGCTTGTGTGTTGTATATTGAAGGTAATAATAACCTTCAGCTTGCAATCATCTGCAAAGTTAGTCAGCCATAAACCTTTACTTTTTAGGTTCGTAGGTTCATAGGTGTTTACTAGGCTAACGACCAAAAGGGCCATTTTAAACCTAACCATGCATCCCAAATTTCTGACAAGTTCTGGTACCCTTGATAAGTGTAAGCAGGGGCTTGGGAGTGAAACATTTACAAGCAAGGGCCTGAGAGATGAACCATTTACAGGCTGAGTCCATTAGAAACATAGGTGCCAAACCAGGGATGAATTCCTGTCCTCCATCCAATTGCCCAAGTTACATTTGAATTGGTTAGGGAGGAACTCTGCTTCACATGGATGGTGAGCCTGTTCCAGAGAAGGGTTAGTCTCTGGGATACATACCTGTCTCTCCAGCAGGTCCTATTTATATCACAGGCAAGGTTTAAGTCTTTAGAATGAGTAATTCTGGTGCTGTTTGTTTTGTGAATATGAAGGAGATCCATCTTATAATGCTTTGTATGCCAGGCATATATGTTCCCTCAAATGCCCGTAGGAGACAGAATATAGGGATAGAGCTTTGAGGCAGTGTGCATTGGACATGTTACTTATGTCCTGTATTCCATTAGTGAGGAACCTTTGTGAACATTCCAATTGTTGGGTATGCTTGGAAAAGTACATACCAAAAGAGGGCATCGTACTCAGTGATAGGTCTGATGAATGCCAAATATAGTGGAACAATGACTTCCTTGGACCTAGATGCCATACTTTTGTTTATAAGTCGCACAATATAGAATGATTTCCTCACTACTCTAGACACATGATGGTCAAAGGCTAGATTACTGTCTATGGGCGTCTCCAAATCCCTGACTACTGTGTCAGCTCTTAGGGGTGAGTTGTCAATATGATGGCTGCCAGAGGTGAATGACTTCCTGAAGGATATTATTATGCATTTCTTGGCATTTAGTTTTAGTCCATGGCTCTGGCACCAGTTGTTGATCTGTGTCAGCAGTGGGCAAATCAATGACAGCTCCTAATTTACAGTCATCTGCAAACTGGCCTGGACTTCAGAGAAGTAAATGACAAAAAGGAGCTGTCCTAAGACCAATCGCTGAGGTTGTCCACTTGGAACTAACCTTTTTGTAGAGGTGGACTTCCCAATTCTAACTTCCCTGGTCCTTTCTGTGAGCCAGCTGGCTATCCACCGAGTGACAAGGGTTGGTATCCAACCACTTAAGTTTGTCAACAATGCTTGAGTGGGTAATTGTGTCAAATGCCTTGGCCAGGTCAGGGTATGAAGTGTGAACCATTCCCCCCTCATCTATTGCTTTGGTGACCTTCTCAAAAATGTCCAACAGCTTTTGTAGGCATGAGCTGCCTTTGATGAAACCAAATTGGGTTAGGTCCAGAGTCTGGATGTATGTCTGTCAATATATGTCATTATTGATCATGTCCATTGATAATTCTTTTCATGGCTTTGCATGTGAGACCAATGAGATTTATGGGTATGTAATTTCCAAGGTGTGTAGATGGCCCACCTTTGTGCAGAGGGATGACATAAAGCTGGTTTTGAGGTTACAGTTAAACAGCAATTCCAGAGGGCCTGATAGATCATGTTTCATGCTATTTAAAAGGCATCCTTGGATATTGTCTAGGCCCATTGATGAAGTGTTCTTGCCTTTAGAGAGATAGCAGGGGGGTTATAGTTGATGGCATTTCCTGAGGGAAGGTTTATTGAGAGAGATGGGTAAAGCTGGAGCTGAATTTGTTGGCCACTAGGTTACCTATATCTTCTGGTTCAGTATAGGTGGCTCCATTAACAATGAGTTCCTCACACAACTGTATATTGCCCTTCAGGTTGTGGACATAGTTAAAGAATGTGGTTGAATTGTGGTTGTCCTTGGCCTGGGAGGCCAGTTTTACCTCAAATTTCGCTTTGCTAGACTTTATTTTCCTCTGTTCCTTTTTGTTTGTTTAGTTTGATGAATGTGCTTTTAACCTGCTGGGTGCTGCACCTCCTAATTTTTGCTATGATTCTCTTCCTTCTGTCATACAGCCTATTGATTTTGTGATTCTACCATGGTGGCTTATTTTTTGAGTTAGTTCTGTACTTCTTCCTGGTGGGTACAGCTGCCTCTATGCAGCTATTAACATGCTTGTATATGGTTTCTTTGAACAGTTCTGCATAGACAGCAGTGTTCTCAGGGCTTATGAGGACTTGAAATTTTGCTAAGTTATCACTTAATAGCATGAAGTTAACCTTAGCGTAGTTCCTGAATATTCCAGGGTTAGCTGGGCTTCCAGGATTTATTTTTACTTCAAAGGAGACCATTTTGTGGTCTGACTTTACCAGAGAAGGCATTACACTAGGGGTGTATAGCATTTTCTATCTGTGACAACCAGATCCAGTATGGTTGCATCTCTTGTGAGGTATTGAGAATCTGGACCAGGGAATTTGTGTTTACAAAATCCAAGAATCTATGTGCCTGTATGTTTGGTGTCATATATGATTCCCAGTTAATAGTGGGGTAATTAATGTTGCCCATGAATATGGTATTGGGTTGGATAGTGAGTGTTTCCAACAAGTTTAAATACATGGTATGTGTTTCCTGGGTAACAGACGGGACCTATGGCTTACAAGGAAGTGGTATTGGATTTTGCCTATGGTGATTTTAACATGGAGGACTCAAGCGCATTGCCCTGTTTGACCAGCCTTGAGGTATATTTATTTTTTTATGTAAATTGAGACACCTGCACCTTTAGTCCCTGTCTGTGTCATAGCTGGTCTGAATGTGCGAAAGGCATTATAACCTTGCACTGTCACTGTGCTCTCTCCAGCTTTAAACCATGTCTCAGCGACCCCACAGATGTCAGCATTCTCTAGGGTGAAGAGACCCTCTAAGGAGTGGAGTTTTTGTTTAGACTCCTAGCATGAGCAGTAACACCTTTAGATTTTCTTGTTTTTGATTTTCTATGTCATAAATACTTTCAGTTTGGAATTGCTTCTACTTCAGGGAAATAGATGCCAAAAAACCAGTGGCTCCAGCAGTGAGCCATGGGGGCTCTGCTAGTGACTGAGCTCTTGGTGGATGTGGCCTCACCTTCTGGGTCTTATCAGTAAGTCATTTGTCTCTCCAGCATTTGATAAAATGGTTTATACTTAACTTAATGCCCAGGATTCAATAAACTCCATGTAGGCTCCATGTAGAGCCTGCAGAGAGTGTATCCATGTACACGGCCACAATGCACTCTCAGCAACATGCAATACATATTAATGATGCATGGCACACCTAAGTGAAATTTTAAGGCATGTTCCAGTAGTATTTGCTACAAAACCTCGTAGAACAACACAGATAATGAATCTGTGCACAGGCGAGCACCAATGGTCCACCCCATACCTCTCAACCTCTTAGAGCAAGAAATCTGTACAAAGCATTAAATAAAGTGGGGAAAAGTTGAAATATAGGAAAATATGGAAGTATTGCCTGTATAAACTTAGAAAGTTGATAGAATGAAAGCTTATGCATTAGCATGCACTTTCTGAAGAATGTGAAGTCCAAAACAAAAACGTCTGTCATTATTTAGTGACTTTCACTGTGAATGACCTTTAAAAAAAACACAAATTTTATGAATAACACAGCAGAAATATCAGCCAAAACTCTTGATATTCTATGAAAATCTGTACAGTTGAGATGTATGTCCACCCAGTATAGAAATAAACAATAATCATTGTTAGACATGCAGACCTGTCCTTTCAATGTGTTAGTGCACGACATGTGGCCAAAGCCATAAGTAATGTTGTGGAAAAATGCCATAACTAGTTATATTTGTACACTTTGGCTTTTCTCATTTTTTTTTTATTTTTGCCATGTTTGCACAATGCACCATGTAGTTTAGCTATGCTTACCTCATTTGTGGAACAGGACCACCCATGTCTCAGACATGACCCAGACATCCAAAAATAGAAAGTGGATGCTTTCAATTGCTGTTGCTGAGCAATGCTGAGCATCACACAAACCTGGTAAGCAGGACTGTGCTACGCTTATACCATCAAGTTAACAATGAATATTAAAATACATGACTTCATATAACTAATCCTGTGGTGACATGTGTTGAGCATTGGACTGGAGTGCAGATGGCCTTGGGTTCTAATCCAGGATGTACAAACTTTGCTTATACTGTGCAACTTATACAAATAAAGTGGTACTCTAACAAAATAATCATGGAATTGCATTGGTTGAAAGTTATTTTCAGATACATTTGAAAAGCTACGTGCCGCTTAGGATCACACAAACCAATGCACTTGTTTTACCATGTTTGTGTGATAAGTGGCCTGCAGCTTTTTTAAATGTATCAAAATGCAGACAGTGCGCACTCTCAGTAAGTGCAATTGGTGGGAAAACATGATATTTAAAGGTGAATTGGTGGGAATTGCACATTAGACATTTAGCTTAAACTTGTGCAAATGTCTCAGGTGTTGGAGAGGGTGTGTGATTCAGAGCACAGCACTGGGGTGTTCAGGAGATCAATGTCTTTATTGGGCTCCTGGTTAAGGATCATGGGCCTTGCCTCATGCAGGAAAACTATACTGGCTCCCAATACAAATCTGAAGCCTGGTCTAGTTTGGCAAGGGCTGTATCCAGTGCAACCAGTATCCCACGCACTGGGGAACCATGTTGTCATCATTTTGATGACCTCTGATGGAGGAAACAGAATACCCTTGATCGTTGAATCAGGGAGTGTTAGGCAGGGAGTACCCCAGAGATGTATATGTATGAATTTCATTTAGTAGTCATAAATATTCAAGTGAATATGGTAAAAACTTGTATTCATAATGCTTTTTTCTTTTTCTCTCTTTCCACAGTTGCTGAAGAGAGGGCCTCAAATGTATGGTCCCCATGCCAGGCAATTGGCCAGGATCTGAGAAGCATGTGGTATGTAAGCATTATTATACAGAGTATTGGGAATGCATATCTAAAATGTAAAAGCAAGTATGCATGCATTACTCTGTAGCATAGCTTTCAATTGTACTTATTTCTGCTGAATAACCAGATTTATTAATCACTGTTTTGGTCTGTTCATTGTAAGATTTATGGTTCTCTGGCAAGTAATTAATACTGAAGTCAATAAATAATGAGTGTCAAAATGTATGTTAACACAAATCCTATGCAACTATCCATCCGTGTGTGTGTAAGAGCAATATCTGAAATATGTTCCTAGTTATGGGTCATTGTACATCCATTATTTTATGATATGTCAAGATGTCCTGCTCTAAATGGTGGAGAGGTATGGTCTGTAACACAAAGCAACAATTGCACATTCTCAGATAACAGTGAACATGAATCTAAAAAGTGTAAAATGAAAGAATGCTTTCATTATGTTGTATTCCAAAGGAAAAGTACAGTATTACAGTAGTCACTGCTTGTGGGTTCAAATACCACACTCTCCAAATATAAAACTCAGCTGATTACAATACTGTTTTAGCTTGTCATCAATAAAAAATAGAGTACTGTTACATAATCATCATTAAAGCACTATAGCATTTGAAGTGCAGACCTCTATACCTGTGGCTTCAGAGGCTTGAATGGCTTGCTGTCAAGTGTAATCACTGTACAAGAAACATGCATATGTGCAATATATGCTGAATGCGACATGATCTGTACTATAGTGTGTATGTATTAGGAACAGGGTAGTATTTCAAGTAATAAAGAAACTTCTTAGCAGTTGGTATTGTTAAAAGTAAAATGTAGCAGAATAGAATAAATTAATTGTAAAAAGCTTTGTATATTATCTTAGAAGTTACAAATATTCTCCTTTTTTTCTCACCACCACCCCTTCTCTTCATTTTTTTATGGATTTCTTAGTTTGTATTATTATTTTTATTGTTATTATTGTTATAGTATTTATATACTCATATTTCTTATTATATTATTTGTATTACTTATGTTTTGTTTATTATGTATAATTTTATATTGCTTTGTTGTTAAATACTTTTTCATTTTTATTTATCATTGTGTTCATAATTATATTATATAAAACTTTTTATAATAATTTTGTTTCTTTTTCTATTTTATTATTTTCATTTATTTTGGTTTATATTTTATTTCATTTTTGTTTTTAATTTTATTTGTTATTACTACAGCACAGCAGGGTAGGCCAGTTCCCTGTGATCTGCCTACACTTGATCTACCGGCTGAAGCACCAAGGCCCAGCAATTCTGGGATTCAGCCTGGCAGCACCCCCCCTCTGCCCCTGCACTACCTGGACCCCAAAGTACTTCTGCCTCAGGGACTAGGCCTGTGGTCCCCTCTGGGAGCAGAGGTAGAGGGGGGTGCATTCATCACCCGAGCAGATTTGCCAGGTGCGGTGCTTAGAATTGTGCTCCAGGCCATGGGCAAGCACCTACACTGGATGGAGAGCCTGCAAACCAGCCATAGGCACTGATGTTGGCCACTGCACCAGCAATACAGTGATGGAACAGTGATGATAGTCCAATGGGTGAGGACTTGAGTCACTCTGTTTCTGTGTCTGATGTCCATGTGACCTCCAACTCCCAACCCCCACCCCAACCATGGTGTTCACCCCCTCTTGTGTCCTTCAGCAACCCAATTGATGGAGTTCTATCCTTTATGGTTAATGTATATTCTACTCTGCTCACCAGGTGGTGCCTTGATGTGTACAAGAGTGCAATGTATGACACCGAGTAATTCGGCATAGTGCTACATGGTAGAACTGTTACATATTGTTGGCCCTCTCCTCAGAAGAAAGGGGAAAATATATGCATTCAAAGGCATGTAGGAGCATAGTATCCAGGAACTGGTGGAGTATCCTGGATGCTGATGCCTGTGACACCCCATCATGTCCCCAACTGGTCTTTGAAAAGTTCCTTTAGCCAATATCCTAATGGCTACAGATACCTTAATTTCCACTAGGAAGAGTTCTGCTTGGTTGGCTCTGGCTCTGAGTTAAGAGTGGGAGAGCTCAGTGAGTTCTTGTAGTATGTCCCTGTCCACCCTGTAGCGCTCTACAATCTCCATCTCCTGTAGCACCTGGAAGGGTACCCTGGGCCTGAACACTCTTCTCCTTCTTGGCCTAGGCCTATTGTTAGCAGCAGCATTGACTTCAACCTGTAGCGCATAAAAATGTAGAATACATGCAGCAGCCCCTAACATTATCTCAGTTAAAATTTCCAAGTCTCTACTCCAATGGTCTTGAAGTATCGGGGGAAAATCAGAATTTAGGCTGTATGCATACTTTATACATTTCTTGAGTAAGTATATCATGTGAGATTGACTAATTAAGATGCAATTCACCTGCTTAGGCTATAATTAACAGGATTTAAAGCTCCTGCTTCAGTGTGCAGTAGTGCACTATGTGCACCATTGTGCAACAGAGTGCGAGCAACTGTGCATAACTAAAGTAAGCCATGTCAAAACTTTATATTTTTATCCCTGTTGTCATGAAACATGCAGAAAATGCTATTTACTGCAAGTTACACTTTATTTGTTTAAGCTGGAATGTCACAAGAGTATATGAAAAGTTTGCATACCATGTATTGAAACACAGGACCATCTGCACTTCAGTCCAATGCTTAAGACCTGTTACCATAGAGATGGTTACACAAAGTCCTGTAACTTGAATAGAGCAGCCCAGCTTACTGAGTTTGCATGATGCCCAATGGTGCTCAGCAATGTCAGTTGAATTCATCTGGTTTCTATTTTTAGATATATATCTTATGTCTGATACTTGGGTGATCTAGTCTCGCAAAAAAGTTATGCATCACCAAAACCATTTGCGGCAAGCGGCACAGTGCGCAAACATGTGCAATGCAGATAAAAACAAAATAAAGTGGCCTGACACACCCTCCTGATGTCATCAACATCCATTGCAAACATAAACGCCATGTAGTAGCCTACGCAAAGTGAACATCCCTACACGATTCCTGCTTTTTGTGATTCAACAAATCCACTGATTTTTGCACTCATTTGCATAATAACCATGCTGACAGCCTGGAATCTATACAGTTAGTAGCCATGTAAGTTGGTCAACAGCACAGGAGCATGATTTTAAAGACACAAGGCAGAGTATTACTTTACTAAGAGTTACAGTACGTTATACTCCTCTTTTACATTACTTTTTTGGCAATCATAGTTAAAACTGTTTGCATCAAGTGGCACACTGCGCAAACATAATGTGAAAAATAATTAAAAAGTACAGTAATCTGACACACCCTCCTGATGTTTTTGGACATCCACAATGTATACTTCACCCATTATATGTGTGTGGTTACCTTTTCAGGGAATTCTGTCCATATTTCTGGATGTTTACATGCTTTTCCTTCTGTGTAGACTCCTGTAGGAGGAAAGTTTCTATGTATACTACCAACATGGACACAGAGTCTGCACAATTTTATTAGAGGTTGTTGGATTGCTCCACCTTGTTGTTTCATGTCAATAGCATAAATTTTAGCTACTTATGCAGAAAATTGCATTCCATGAAAGTTTCTGTAGTTTCGCATGAGTGCTCATGATTGCGCACCACTACACAGAGTTTACTGAATCTAAAACTGTTCACACCCATGTTCACATTGTGCTGCAATGTGCACATGGAAAAACTTATAATATAAGCTTTACTGAATTCCCCCCACTGAGTTTGTCTGCAATGGTTGAGTTGGGTAATGTATCAAAATGCTTCATTAGGTCAAAGTAAGCTTGTGTGCATTGTCCTAGCCACATACATTGCTTTGTTGACACTCTCAGTGAAGTCCAACACATTTAATAGGCATGACTTTCCTTTAACAAAGCCAAACTATGATAGGGCCAGCATTTGCATGTTATCTATATCCTCATTTATCATGTTCATGATGAATCTTTACATCGGGTTACATATGAGGCTGGTCAGTCTTATGGGCCTGTATTTTTCCTGATCAGTGCTTTGAAATCCTTTGTGCAGAGGGAATGACTGTAGCCATCTTCCATTATTTGGGCATAGAAACTGACTGCAGGCTACAGTTGAAAAATAATTCAAGTTGATCTGAGATGTCATATTTCATGATATGTAGTAAGCATCCCTGGATGTTATGGGGCCCTTTGATGCAGTGTATTTTGACTTGGAAACTGCATTGTAGAGCTGTTCCATAGTGATGGCTGTGTGGAATGTGGTCTACAGTGTTTCCATTGGGCTATCAGGTGGTGGGTGGAGACAGAAATTTCAGCCAAATCTCACATTTACATTCATGTAAAGACATAACCATCCATGGAAAACATGCAGGGGAAAAGAAAGGAAATTATGGCCTACTTCCATAAACTCAGATGAGCATTTTACTGAGGCAGACTGCATTATTAAACAGTACAAGTCACCATGATACTGTTATGTTGCCATTTACAAACTATGTTTTTTTTTCAAAGTTCAGTTATGTTAATGTGGCATGAGGCACCATCAGGTCTGTTTCAGTTCAAATGTCAGGATGTGTTACATGTGCTTGATTTGCATATGCTTGCCATGCTTCATGCTGGTCAGTATTCAAATGTTCTGATGATGTCCTGATTCCCACTGCTAAGCTGTTTTATGCATGCCATTGCACGGCCTTGTTTGTATTGCTGACATTGATAATGGATATATTCTCCCTGCCATGTTCTGTTATCGACATGTCCATAAGTGTAGATAAAGTGACATAGGGAATGTGTTATGTGCATTTGGAGCCATTCACTAGCACATATTGTGCTTAGTATAATTCTGCTACTTGGTAATGTTTGCAACATTTAAAACTGAACTGTGTTTTAAATAAAAAGCTTGATGTATACTCATGCACTTTCAGCTTCATATTTGTATTTGCACAACTCAACAGTGGATGGTATGTTGATTAAGTATGTTATATTGCAGATATGCACATCAGTTTCATATTCTTTTATTAACATGGTCAACATGTGCCAAATGTATGGCCATTTTACCATGCAAGACATCTGAACACAAGTCAGTGACTGTTGCTTGCAACGCATCCTTGTTCGCATTATACTTGTACATTAACCATTGTACTTTGATGAAATCCATGTGCACAACCTATTTTTTTATCTGCAGTGTTATATTTGTGTAAATATTCTAACATGGCATTGGTGTGTTTATGTGTATTGATCTTGATTTCATGTACATTCCTTTTAGGCCACTGACAGTCATACATACACATCTCCACCTCTGTATTACCTTTGACATGGCATATGTGTATAACATATATGCAGTTCATTACACATCTGTTTGGGTAGTGTACACCTGCTTATGTATTTAGTGGACATTTTGGTGCTTTGCTGCAGTACTTCTGTTTGGCACTGTGCTTGGTTGTTTGCCTTTCGCATGCATGATTTTAAGTTTGGTTCTGTCCTCTGCTGGAGTAATCTAGCACTGTTAGCCCTGCATTTGCTAATCTGTGATGGTGCTTGGCTTACAGTTGCACTGTTAACAGACTACTTGCAATAGGCATTTATTTATCCAGTTTATACTGTGATCCTTATGTATTACCTTCCAACACATATCTATCATTGTTTACGCATCCAGGTCTGACTGCCACACAGTTTGCAACATGTTATAACATGATAGTGCATAAGTAGATATGTTTTTCTGCATTTCACCATGGCTAGTATATATTACCACCCAGTTTGACAACTCTCCATTGCCTGTATAGTGCAGTGTGCCATCTGTGTAATTTACCTGTCCTTACTGTCGTTTTCCAACCTTTGTCTCTCTTGTGATATTTGTTCTGTGGTTATACCTGCTGTGATATCCTTCACATCCTCTTTCCTTATGTTTCCCTTTCCATCTATTCTTAAAGAAATGGTGCCTATTCCCACCAAAAAAATTGCCCATGCCTCTTTGACTTTCCCGCAGATTTTCCTATTCCAAAATCCCTCTTGTGTGTCCTCTTTTTTACCTCTACTCTACATCTTCTCTTATATCTCCTCCTTTCCTTGAGTGTGTACATTACTTGTGTTTCCCACACAAGTCCCAAACCCATCGTTAGCTAATGTTAGCTGTGGCAATGTGACCATTATTGCCCTTCCCCTTTATTAATGTTTTTATTAAAAACATTAAGAATGTTTATCAGAATCAATAAGTACAAGCAGACATATTTTTATTAGTACATGACTTGCATCCATACAGTACATACTCAGTACATCCATAGTTGTTTCTGAGCTTACTGCACAGATTGCTAAACATATGTATTACAAAAGGCATAGAGCTTCAAATCAAGTATATTTTGTTAGTAAATGAATTACATAAATATCCACAGTTGTCTGTAACATTTATGGGCAGATTTCTGAAAATATGTACAACGAATCCCATGCAGCTTACATTGGGATAATTAGCTTTTTTATTGTTATAATGGATTCAGTTAAATTCCTTAGTTGTCTTTAAGGTTACTGGGCAGATTCTGTAGTAGATATGTATGTAAGACTGTCAGGATGCTGGAACTATGATAATCTTTCCATAACATTGTTAATGTACAATGCACTTTGACAGTGATTTTGTATTACTTATGGATTACTTGTGGTGAGCTGTTGTTACTGGGATACTCTCTTGTGCACCAAAGTATTTTGAGTTCATTGTGGTATATTTACTTATTACACTGTTATCTGGAAGTTTAGAGCTGATATCAAAGTTGGGAATGCTTCCACTCCAGGGTCGAGGGAGACGTCTCGTCTATGGACAGGTCTGTTTATACAAGATCTTAACCCTTTATTGTCACTGGATTTGAATGAGGCATCAACCCTAAGAAGTGTTACTGATACTGGTGAAAATTTACAAGAATTTCATGACCAACTGAAAATGTTAGAGAATAATCTCTACCAATTACAGAGATACTTGTGGCAAAGACTACATCTAGAAGCATGCCTGCACTATAAGGTAGTCCCCAGAGGCATGCGGGTATTCTGCATGCCCACGTATGGGGACTCCCATCCGTCTCTGTTAAAACAATGGCAGGACCTGAACATTAACTTGGGGTTTGACTACGTGAGGCTTTTATTGTCCTATTTTTCACCATTGGAAATTGAACTTCGGAACAAAACTGATATTCTTTATCAGTATATCCTTGATAATTTTACTTCTGATTATTGTAATGAGAAGTTATTTACAGTTCTAACACATGTTAAAACTTTTGGTGAAAGGTTGAGTAAGACCAAGCAACACAAATTAAAGAGAGACCATACCGATTTCCAAAATGGTCAAGTGTTTGTGTGGCCTAGACACCAGGGTGAACAAGCCAATGTCACTCGTAATACAACTGATCATGTACATGTTAATGTTGCCTTAAAGCCTGTCAATGAGTCAATACTACCATCTTTAGGTGACCATCCTACGGTGCAAACAGTGTCTGTTTCTAACAATGTTCGGGACTTGGACCCCATTGAGAGCCAGAACATTGATACTCCTCCACCAAACCAGGAAGCCTTGCAAAGCCATCACCATACAGGGGCTATACCCAAAACTACGAATGTGAACGATAAACAGAATCCTCCTTTTTTACCTTATCAACGGAAGTTTACCCCACAAGGAAGGGGGCGGTCCAGCAGCAGGGGAGCAAGAAAACGCAAATACTCTGTCGAACGGAATATGCCCAACAGAAGGACAAGGTATTGACTTTGGTGTTTAATTTTTCTAATGTTGCTATTGATCCAGCTGTACTCAGCCTTCTCAACAGAGGCCTTTCTTTCATCCCTGCTACCAGAGCATCTTTAGAAGATACACTTTTGGACTTAAGACTTTTTTGTAGACGTGTTTGTCTTAAGTTCTTATTTGCCAACAATGACTGCAATACTAAATCAACTGAACCATTTAATGTGTTTAAGAAAAAAAGTACTTTCTCACCCCCTTTACAACCAATGGTACAATGTTTCCTGGATTTATGTGAAAATGATCTTTATGCATTGTTTTCCTCGAAACACAGCAGGAAAGGAAGGTTTTATAATCTTAATAAAGAAGAAAATTGTGCCTTAACTTGGCTTAAAGGTAATGATAAATTAGTTGTGAAACCTGCTGATAAAGGGGGGGGTAGTATTAATGGATTCAGAGGAATATAAGAGATGTATGTTTGAATTGTTATCTGATCACAGTACTTATACACGCATCTCTATACACCAGGTCTCTACCATTGTAAATACTGTTAATGACAACATCTATGATCTACTGCTATGCAGGCAGATCAGTATAGAGATGTATGAGTATTTGTTGCAAATTGATCCGATTATTCCTATTCTTAAAGGTCTTCCGAAAGTCCATAAGGAGATATGGCCCATTCCCATGAGACCCATCGTAGCAGGAGGGAGCTGGGTTACGGCCCGTATATCCACCTTCCTAGAGACTATTTTACGCCCAGTGGTAGATAATTGTAATAACATCCTTAGGGATACGTACCAACTACTTGAGACCCTGAAAAATGTACATTTGGAGAAACCTAGGGCATGTTATCTACTTGTAACTATGGATGTTGAGAAACTTTTTACTTCTATCCCCAATGATGTAGGTATTGAATACATCAGGGAACTATTGCATAATGAAACTCAATTCTCCAATGATAGAATCATTCTGGTTACACAACTGCTAGATATAGTTCTTAACAATAATGTTTTCATGTTTGGAGATGAGTATTTCTTACAGGCACGGGGGGTAGCAATGGGGACTCCCTGTGCCAATACATATGCCAACCTTGTAGTTTATTGGTGGGAGAAGCAGTTTCTGTTTAGTCATACATCCTTTAGTCAAGTGAAATACTATAAAAGATTTGTGGATGACATTGTCCTAATTTGGGAAGGGTCTAGCTCAGACTTTTTAACATTCTTAGAACATTTACATACTACCACTAATTTTCTTAAGTTTACGACAGATAGCTCGCATTATCATGTAGACTTCCTAGATGTCACAATACGGTTGACCGATGAAGGATATATTACTACTACCCTGTTCAGAAAAGCTGCCTGGAGAAATGCACTGCTTGCTGCTGACAGCATGCATCCAGCTTATACATTTCGTGGGATAGTAACCAGTCAGTTTATTAGGATATCAAGACTTTGTCAGAATACGAAAGATCTACAGGATGAATCAACCAAGTTAGAGTACTTATTTAAGGAAAGGGGTTACGATATGTTGATGGTCAGGGACATCAGGACAAATATTATTGGTGACATAGATATGGTCACTTCTGATGAATCACATACGACGCATGGATTTAGAAATAGAAAGCATGTGGGTTTGACTCCTTGTGATAGCACCTTACAATATGTTATTAAATATACTAATGAGGTTGAAAGTATTAGAGGTATCATTAGAAAAAATTGGAATGTTCTCACGGTGAACAAGCAGATCAAGGACATAGTGGGTCCGACACCAAGGTTCTGCTATAAAAATAGTGATAACTTAAAGAAACAACTATGCAATGACCAACATATCACCAATGTAAACAAACCTGCTGACTTGCTTCTGGGTGGTATAGTAACTAAAGGGACCTATCCATGTCTACATTGTCCGAGGTGTAATAGCCTAAGTAAAATGCAGGAATTTAAGCATCCACATATGGATATAATTTTTAGACCTAAATTCTATGCGGATTGCAACACTAGAAATGTTATCTATTTGGCTACCTGCCTTTTTTGTTCAGCTTTCTACGTAGGCTTAACTAAAAGGAGACTGCATGATCGCATTTATGACCATCTCTATGAAATTAGAAGACAAGAGGAGACTAATGCCTTGGCCAGGCATACACAGGATCATCCCTCCCACTGCTTTGTTTTTAGGGTCCTACAGATTGTTAGATCCACTGCAAGGGGAGGTAGTATTGAAAATATGCTAGCAAAGGCTGAGTTACACTGGATACTTAAGCTAGCAGCACACCTTCCTCCGGGCCTCAATAGCTCCATATCCTTAAAACCTGTACTTTTAGAACGCAGGTAATATTGGGTTTAGGAGCTTCAGGCCTTGTGCTTAATGGTAACCATTACTTGACCCCTTTATATATAGGGTTCTTCTATTATTCTATTATTTATGATGGTCTTAATCTCCATATGCTTGTCTGGCTTTGCCTACTTTTTGGTCATGGTTTGAGGGCACCCTTTACCCCCCAGATTTCATTTTGTTGAGGTTTATATACCATGTATCTTGTACTAAACATACACCTGCTTCTTAGTATGGATGTCATCCCTATTATAGAAGTGTTATTTAGTAGCATCATGCTTCAGTATTTTTATTTTTCATATAGAGAAACTTCCCATAACTTGATTTACATATATACATTATTCCCTTCTTTGCAATACTAGTTGTTTATAGTGCAGCATGAAGGCTTATGCTTTCATGCACACATTTTGATGTCCTATAGTAGGCATATTGCTCTGTCGCTGTAGTTGTGTTGATTTGTTATGTCATTATATATAACATGTAGATTTAGTTACTTAGCGTGTTTGTATGTGTGAATGTTACATTGCTTGTATATATGTATATATTTCTTATACTTACTCTATATATTGTTTATATTTTTATGAGCGATGTTATTTATGTTAAGGTTTTCAATATTTATTGATGGCAAATATTTAGTGAGGTTTTTTATGTGTATTACTGTTTTGTATTGAAACGATTAAGTTTTAAGTTTTATGCTATATTGATAAGTAATTCAAATTCATAGTTCATTGTTTGCATAAGCTGGTTATATGTTAGGCAGTAGGACCCAGAAGAAGCTTTGTCTTCTTCAAGTTATCTTTTAGACCTTGCAAAGCACGTGATTTTACGTATAGCTACGAGGGCTTTTGGATATATACATTTTTTATACAACGTAAAATCAGCCCCTAATATATCCAAAGTTTTGGATCGGGGAATGTTTGGATGACATTGAAGTAAGTAGCAGCATTGACGTGTCTGTGAGTGTCTTTGGTCATGGATGTTTAGCGTTTCTTTGTGTTTGTTAATGCTGAATCCATGTTAAAGGATAGTGAGTCTCTATACTCAGTTTTGCCTTGCTAGACGTAGTAATGGCTGCTACGCTTGATGAGAGCGAAGGTTTATATAACACAGTCTTATATACACAAATAAAAACAAACTAGAAGTTCTAGGATGGTTCCGAGTTTTTTAAGATACGCTTGCCGTTTGAGATGATCGATTATATGAATTATGACTGAATTGTTATGTGCATAATTTAAATGCATAGTTTTGGGTGAAGCATACATTTTTCACTGTTTTAAATTTGTTTCTTTGTCTCTATGACAACTAATTAATAGATTAATAGGAATTTGTATGTTTAATGAGCCCGCCAAAAAGTACTATTTAAGCACTGATATTTTATTTTTAATTGATATCTGAAGAAGCATAGCTTGGCTATGCGAAAGCGCTCATTTCTGGTTACTGAATAAAAAGGTTTTGCTGTTTTTTAAACGATTGTCAATGGACTTTGTTTGGAACTAGCTGCATTTTGTGTGTTGCTGAAGGATTCGTGGTGGATGCTTTCACATTTTTTACAAATACATATTGTGCTTAGTATAATTCTGCTACTTGGTAATGTTTGCAACATTTAAAACTGAACTGTGTTTTAAATAAAAAGCTTGATGTATACTCATGCACCTTCAGCTTCATATTTGTATTTGCACAACTCAACAGTGGATGGTATGTTGATTAAGTATGTTATATTGCAGATATGCACATCAGTTTCATATTCTTTTATTAACATGGTCAACATGTGCCAAATGTATGGCCATTTTACCATGCAAGACATCTGAACACAAGTCAGTGACTGTTGCTTGCAACGCATCCTTGTTCGCATTATACTTGTACATTAACCATTGTACTTTGATGAAATCCATGTGCACAACCTATTTTTATCTGCAGTGTTATATTTGTGTAAATATTCTAACATGGCATTGGTGTGTTTATGTGTATTGATCTTGATTTCATGTACATTCCTTTTAGGCCACTGACAGTCATACATACACATCTCCACCTCTGTATTACCTTTGACATGGCATATGTGTATAACATATATGCAGTTCATTACACATCTGTTTGGGTAGTGTACACCTGCTTATGTATTTAGTGGACATTTTGGTGCTTTGCTGCAGTACTTCTGTTTGGCACTGTGCTTGGTTGTTTGCCTTTCGCATGCATGATTTTAAGTTTGGTTCTGTTCTCTGCTGGAGTTATCTAGCACTGTTAGCCCTGCATTTGCTAATCTGTGATGGTGCTTGGCTTACAGTTGCACTGTTAACAGACTACTTGCAATAGGCATTTATTTATCCAGTTTATACTGTGATCCTTATTTATTACCTTTCAGCACATATCTATCATTGTTTACGCATCCAGGTCTGACTGCCACACAGTTTGCAACATGTTATAACATGATAGTGCATAAGTAGATATGTTTTTCTGCATTTCACCATGGCTAGTATATATTACCACCCAGTTTGACAACTCTCCATTGCCTGTATAGTGCAGTGTGCCATCTGTGTAATTTACCTGTCCTTACTGTCGTTTTCCAACCTTTGTCTCTCTTGTGATATTTGTTCTGTGGTTATACCTGCTGTGATATCCTTCACATCCTCTTTCCTTATGTTTTCCTTTCCATCTATTCTTAAAGAAATGGTGCCTATTCCCACCAAAAAAATTGCCCATGCCTCTTTGACTTTCCCACATATTTTCCTATTCCAAAATCCCTCTTGTGTGTCCTCTTTTTTACCACTGCTCTACATCTTCCTTATATCTCCTCCTTTCCTTGGGCGTGTGTATAACTTGTGTTCCCCACACAAGTTCCAACCCCATCGTTAGCTAATGTTAGCTGTGGCAATGTGACCATTATTGCCCTTCCTCTTTATTAATGTTTTTATTAAAAACATTAAGAATGTTTATCAGAATCAATAAGTACAAGCAGACATATTTTTATTAGTACATGACTTGCATCCATACAGTACATACTCAGTACATCCATAGTTGTTTCTGAGCTTACTGCACAGATTGCTAAACATATGTATTACAAAAGGCATAGAGCTTCAAATCAAGTATATTTTGTTAGTAAATGAATTACATAAATATCCACAGTTGTCTGTAACATTTATGGGCAGATTTCTGAAAATATGTACAACGAATCCCATGCAGCTTACATTGGGATAATTAGCTTTTTTATTGTTATAATGGATTCAGTTAAATTCCTTAGTTGTCTTTAAGGTTACTGGGCAGATTCTGTAATAGATATGTATGTAAGACTGTCAGGATGCTGGAACTATGATAATCTTTCCATAACATTGTTAATGTACAATGCACTTTGACAGTGATTTTGTATTACTTATGGATTACTTGTGGTGAGCTGTTGTTACTGGGATACTCCCTTGTGCACCAAAGTATTTTGAGTTCATTGTGGTATATTTACTTATTACACTGTTATCTGGAAGTTTAGTGCTGATATCAAAGTAATACACAGAAATCCACAAGCCTTACAGAATCTGGTCCAATAACAATACACATTCCTAGTGACACTGTGATACTAGAGTAGAACTGTAAAATAAAGCAAGATACAGCAAAAAATGTCTGCAAATGCCAGCTGTTGAAATTGTAGTATTAAAAAAGAAACATGATTCTGAAAAGGTGAATGAATGAATAAAGAAATGTCCACAATAACGCATTTCAGCTTGTTGCTGTCAGAAGCATACAGTGCAATCTATTACATCCCTTCCCACATTTACAAAGAGTACCCTTCAATTACAACCATTATGATTGTGCATACATCAGATGCCTGATTGTGATCCAATAAATGGATTAATAAATAAATAGCCACAGTAATATATTTAAGCTCTTTGCAATCAGACACATATACCTACACGTGTGTGTGTGTGTGTGTGTGTGTGTGTGTGTGTGTGTGTGTGTGTGTGTGTGTGTGTGTGTGTGTGTGTGCGCATGTGCGAGCCCAATTACAGAAACTGTATTATTTGTTATACCATGGAGCAGAGAGGTGGAGCCCAGACTGTGACTCAGATGACCAGATTTCTATTAGTCTCCCTCACTTTAATGGAGCTATACTGGAGGACAGATGAATGAATCTGTGTGGCCTGTTCACCTATCCTGATAGATATGGAGACAGAAAATTGCGGCACATAGTATAGTGCAATTTCTGTGGTGGAGACCAGATAAACTCCTTGTCTTGCTTAAGGGAAGAGGGATGCAGCAGGCAACATAATTTGTGGAAGTGAGTATGACCAACATAGTCAACCTATTGCTTACTGTTGTTCTTCTGCTAAGCTGAGCTCACTAAGACAGTTAGGGCCTCAAAGCAAAGACCTTGAAATTACCCCTGATGACTCCGTTAATGATGGTCCCTCTCAGTTGACTCTTACCTTCAGAGATGAGAAAATAAATGGATTTATTGGCTAAAAAAAGGTTGATAACCAGCAGGCAGCAGGGGAACCAGAGCAAAAAAAAATACACTTTATTCACTGTGTACACTGCCTGATTTCAATTGAATGTATCAATGCATAAAAATAATCATGGCACTATAAAATAATCATGGTAATATATTTCATTGTACTTACGTTACTCCCCCCTGCCCCCCCCTCCACACACACAAACATAGCCACCAATTACAGCCAGTCTGAGTGTATATACCTCTGATCCCTGATTGGGATTAAATTAATGAATGAATAGATACACAAGTAATGGCCACAGCTCAATGCCATTAAGCACATATACTGCAACCTATTCTACCCCATAAACACACACATCCACGCCTTCACAGATTTGCCCAACAAAACCATTTTGACAGTGTACACCTCAGATATCTGTCTGCTCTTAAATTAATGAATAAATAAATCTTAGCCACATCTTTTTGCTGTTATGCACATGCACTGCAACCCATTACACCACACACACACACACACACACACACACACACACACACACACACACACACACACACACACACACACACACACACACACACACACACACACACACACATCCTTACAAAATATATGTTGACCGCATGAGCAACTTGCCTGAGCTGAAGAAGAACATGGTGAGGAAAGGTACTCCCCAACTTCTTTTCTATCAAAGTACGTTCTCAGATCCATGATATTTATAAACCTCAAGTTCAAATATGAGTGCATGCAAAAAAGTACTTCCATGGTCCCACATGAGCCTCTAAGCTGCCCTATTTCTCATTTTCTGCATCAGAAATATGTTAGGAATTATGGAAACTAGTTACATTTGCAAAAAGTGAATTTAAAAAGGAATTGTATTCTCACAACTCTGCTGCTCCAAAATTACTGTATTTACATAGATCACTGACGAACAGAGACATGATTGGAGTAAAAGGTTCTCAGGAAAAGTGCCCAGATTAGAAACAGCTACCTCTGCCATGATTCAGAAGCATAAAAGCATAATCAAAGCCATTTTTATGAGTTTTCTGAAAAACAGAATAGTTTTAGTTATGCAGAGTGTACCATTAGAGTCTATGCAGAGTCTACAGTCAAAGTCTTGTTACTGTATTTAAGTCTTAGTACATAAATGAGCTTGTAACTCTGTTAGCATCTGTAAACTAAAACAGGAATAGAAATGAGCATTGTTGGGTATACCTGAAAATGCACTTTTAAAAAAAAGTGCTATGGATACTCATTTAATGTAATACAGATTTATACTGCATACTAAAGCACAACTTTGTCTCTGTTTTCAGTATGTATTTATACAAGTTTGGCAGAAATAGCTATTTATTGAAATCACATTCTTTGGACATCTTAACATTTCATAAGACATTCCTGATGTAAAAACTATGATGACACTTTTTAATCTGAAGTCTGTATCGATGACATTCTTTGTACATATACAGTTCAGGGAAAGATCTTCGTTCCTTTCAGCTATTTCCTTCTCAGATAACACCCTTAAATATAAACACAGCTGGGAAATGATCTCTTAAATTCTGTCTTTGGATGTTTATAACTTAAAATTCCTGGCTAAAATTCATCATTTGTATAGGTAAGTGCCTTTTTTAAGGTCTGACCTTGTATTTGATGATAATATGGGGAATACTAAATAGTAAGTGAAGCTAGTTTACACGTCTGTGTGAGAATCATCTATTGGTTTACATATTAATTCATGCATTCATACTGCATTCACCTGGAAGTCCAAAAAGGGGGAGCCCATTGAAGTGGAGGTCTGACAAGAAAATCTGCAGAAATACAAGATCTGTTCATCCATCTGTCCTTCCTTCCACCCAGCCATCCATCCATTCATCTATCCATTTTCTAACCATGTCTCCTGATGAGGATAATGGAAGCAGGATATTGAGCAGAACAGATCAGACTTTCTTATCCCCAACAACAGTTTTCAGTTCAACCTGTGGGTTCCACAAGTGTTCCCAGGCAAGGCTAGAGATATAATCACTTTAATCTAATCCACAACTGCACTGGGGCCTACCACTCGTGGACTACCCTAAGACTATTCCCATGAGATGTACCCAGAAGGCATCTTCACAAGGTATCAAAGTCACCTGAACTGCAGCACTCACCTGGGGACTCTGAGATTCACCTGCATCACTGTGCTTCTAACTATCACAGATAGTGAACCTATCTACTGTACAGAGGAACCTAATTTCTGCTGCTTGCATCAATGACCTTGTCCTTCTGGTGACTGCCCAAAGTTCATGATCATAGGTTAAAATGGAGATATAGACTGACAAGTAAATGAAGAAGTTTAGATAATTTCTGCAGTGCTGCTGCCACTGAATCATCTATGTTTAGTTTCCTGATTCCTTTTGCCTTTACTTATGAATAAGACCTCCAAATCACTTAAAGTCCTCTTCCTGATGTACCTGCTCCCCATCACCCTTGAGGAACAAGGCACCTGTTCCAGAAGACAAGTGTGATCTGTTATTTATAGATGTTTATTTTCTTTCCAAATGTCATAAACTCAGCAATGAACTACTTATTGTATGCTAGAGATCACAATCACTTGAGTCTACTAAACAAATCTCTCTCTGCAAACAACAAAGGTAGACCTCTCATATTCCTAAACTAAACTGCAAACCTTTGGTACATCTTGTTATCCTCCCCAAGAAAATCACAAGCAGGAGAGGAGAGAAGCACACATTTGGGAGAATCTCAAGACTAGCTTGAACAGATTAACTTAACCCTAAGAGTGTGAACAGGACAGCTCATTATATACAAGGAGTGCATGGCATGCAGCAGAAGCCTTCTTACCCTATACTATAATAGCACCTCACATAATGACATTCTAAAGTGGGTGTGGTAATATGTATAATACTAATACAGGTGTACCCCAGGGCTCTATATTGGGTCCCCTTCTTTACAGTATATTCATTGACGTCCATACTACTCTGACCAATTCTACCATTAGCCGATATGCAGATGATTCCACTATTATCTGCTCTTCGAAATCAGCTTCTGTACTACAGAAACTAACCCAAAAGGCCTTTACCTTAACTGAAACCTGGATGTTACAAAACCATCTCACCCTCAATCCCAATAAAACCAAACTTTTAATATTCATCCCCAAAAAATCCAGCCCAGTCATTAAGTCTGAACTCTCTATTCAGTCCCAAAATACTACTATTGAAGTTGTTCGTAGTACTAAATTGCTTGGTGTAACCATCGACAACAACCTAACCTTCGACCTTCATATCTATAATAACATAAAAAAATCAAAAACTAGGAGCTCTCTGTAGGCACACCAACTTTCTCAGCCTTTCTGCTAAAAGGGCTCTTGCCTCATCATTTCTACTTCCAGGTCTACTGTATGGTGCCCCTACCCTCACCGATATTCAGTCCTCTCTGAAAACTAAACTCAACTCATGCAACAACAAAGTTGCCAAATTTGCTTCAAATAATAAATTCTCCACCTACCATTGTTCTGCTCTGCAACAACTAAACTGGCTAGAATTCCCCCATCACCTTACATACTTACAACTAACTACTGCCCACAAACTTATGTACTACCCAACAGCCTGCCCATCCTTCTCCCATATCTTGACCATGTACCCTAATCTTCACCTTAGATCAGAAAACAAAATGCTTCTAAACATTGACAAACCTATGCTAGCAGGCGGTCAAATGCTGTATTATTTTACTATCTCAAGCTATGGAACAGTCTTCCTTCTACCCTCAGGGTCATCTCTAACCCCTTAGCTTTTAAAAAATCCCATAAACTTCATCTCTCTTCACATTGGATATGCACCTGCTCTCCTACTGACAACCTTAAAACCTGACCCCTGTCTTAACACATTGTATCCCTACTTCCATAAGTTTATTTGACTGCAAAACATTATTACTTTTGTGCAATTACTTCTTTACATGTGCAAGTTCTGCGCTAAACTCTTCACTTTATGTATTCAACAGTTTCACACTTGCCTGTATTTAGTGTTCATTGCAAGTCTGAAGGGATCATCTATGTATCTACTGAAATGTCATTAGTGTTCAAAATTAATTTGAACTGTATTTAGTAACCATTTTGGATGTAACTATCAAATGTTTTTGTACTGTTCAAAACTGATCTATGTATTTTATTATCTTCTACTGTGTATGCATGTAATGAGGAGCTTTTCTCCCTGGGCATCCACTAAAAATGAGCTCTTCTAGGCCCAGTGGACTTTCCCAGTTAACAAATGCAATAAATAAATAAATAAAATAAATAAATAAATATGCCTTCTCCTACAACTCACACATGGACAGTATCCACAAAACTCATGTGGATAGTACTAGCAAACCCTTGTGACCTTTTCAATGTCTGTAATGACAAAACGGTTGATCTACTGTTTCTCAACCAGCAATTCTGGATATATTGCAGCTGTAATGAAGAACACTCTTGTCAAATATAATAGAATGAAACAAAACTAATTTCATAAACATTAATTATGCCCTGACTTAGGAATGAGGTCCTTTCCCATCAAGGTATAGAAAATAATTCAAGCATTTGGAAAAATTAAACAAAGACTATCTCTTTTCAGTGTCCTGGTATCTCCTTACCCAGGGAGGGAAAGAAGCTGCATCTCAATACAGATGGAGCTCACCTATTGTCTGTTATCCAGCTTTCTGAAAATGGGTACCATTGCCACAGTTTGCGAATTCAGAGATATTCTCCCATCCTTCATTGTAACATGGGAAAGGCATGTTAACTATGATTTTCCAACAATGTACTGCAACTTCAATATCTCTTGCCAGATACCATCCACTCTTTAACTGCATCACCCTCTGCTTGTGGCACTAGCTGCTAACAGGGGGACATGTCCACTGGTGTCAGAAGTTCCTCATAGTATTCATTTACCTCATTATGCTTACTGTTGAGGTCAGCATTTCTCTACTTCTTCTGAAAACAGCTTGCACAATATGTTGCTTCCACCTTTTGAATTACAAGGTAGTTGGCCAAAACCAATTTGCGGCCATCCCAGAGTTACATTTCATGGCTATGTTAAACTCCTCCCAGAGGTGGCTGTTTGGTTTGGTGGCAACATCTGCCACCTTGCTGGCTCTTCAGTTATCTTACCTAAAGGTCCCCCAATTAACATTAACATTACACAGAAAGCAACCTTCTTTAGCCTAACAGCTTCTCTCATCTCTAATGTCCACTAACATGGCATAGGCTTATTATCATGATATTACCTACTGCATTTTACCCAAAACACCTTACCACTACTTCATCTATTAAGATTTTGAACATTATCCATTCGGGTGTCATGTCCTGACTCTCCTAAGGTATATGGGAGAAGCTCTTATAAATACAGGCAGACAAGATTTAGCAGAAAAGTAAGTATACAGTATGTTTTATGCATCTATCTATCTATCTAAGTCTGCCAGTTGTGGTAACTTTGCACTATTTTTTCACTGAGTGTAAAATTCAGCAAATGCATGTTTCATTGAGTGCACTTTCATGCAAATGTTGCAGTTGGTAAAGGGTGAGGTTGGTATGTTTCAGACAAGTTGGGCTTCTTTTCAGAGACAGTTTAGTGGAAGCACTCCCATACTGGTATATCAGACTTAGTTGGCCAAGACTCCTTCCTCTGATTAATTCATATAGCTGGACCCTAGAGTTTTACTTTATTTCCATGAAATCAGCTCTGCTTCCACTGTTTAACTCTGACTGCTGCAACACAGTGTAACGTTTACCTCATGTCCATGACAACACATTAACTATTGTCTTCCTTTTTTTCTTGCACTGTAGAGCAATGAACTCCCTTCTTGCTGTTAGTGAGTTTAGCCTTTTAAAAGCAAAGCATCTTTCTTGATTCAGTAAGCAATACCCCTCACTTTTGTCAGAGGGTTTCAGTCCTTGGAATCAGTAGATATATAT
Source organism: Protopterus annectens (assembly GCF_019279795.1). Lineage (NCBI taxonomy): Eukaryota > Metazoa > Chordata > Ceratodontiformes > Protopteridae > Protopterus > Protopterus annectens. Next base: position 132,180,765 of record NC_056725.1, read on the forward strand.
ATATATATATATATATATATATATATATATATATATATATTTAAAATAATGAAGTTTTTTTCTCAGTAGTTACTTTTAAAAACAGCATCTTAAATCAACTTTAGGTTCACAAAATACCAAAAGTGCTTTGATAAAGCGAAATTGTTGTATACAACTTTTGCTGCAAGTCTTTTTATATAACAACAGCCAGGAGCTTCCTCTCCTCGACTACCCTTTAACTGTCATGAAGGTCTAGCTTTATTAATGGAGCTACCCTCCATATAGGCACCAGCAAGGCTGTAGCTGTCTCATCTTGTGTCTGGTGCTGCTCCTTGATCAGGTGCCCCTCAACAAGTTGAGGAGCAAAAAGAAAATTGTGCTCAGATCTAGTAATCCTCCTCTTCCAGTCGCCCTTCAGTCCAATGAGGAGCACCAGGCACTTATGGTGATGTGCTCTAAAAATAAAGCATATAATAACACAAAAAAGATGATCCACATTTTAGTCAGATCTCCTGATTGTGCCCCCTATCACCTTGCACCCAGGGAGGTTGCCCTATTCTCCCAACCCTAGCCACACTTTGGGCACAGGACAAATATCCTTGTAGAAACGCCAGTTCTTTAGCAATAACAATTCACTTTTTGCTTGCTCTATACTCAGGTGTCTCAGACACTTTGTTGCAGATTTCTGACTACTCTTCACACATCATCCAGTACAGTACAGTGTTATGTAGAATTAATACTTTGTCAAAAGCATCACTTGGCAAAATTCAGTGCTGCATAACGCTCCAGCATTTTCACTCTTTTCCACACATTGTACAGCTTTTCATTCTTAACAAGCACACAGTTTCCAGAAGTTTCCTAATAGAAAACTATAATCAGAAGTACTACAGTTCTTTATAGAAGGGATTAGCAGATAGTGACTTTTGCTTATTTAATGCACACAGCAATTCACAAATGCAATATCTGTCTGTCTCAGATAAATGGCATATTTTTCACTACTGCAGGACGCCATGCTCTGACTTTGAATTCTTTCAACAGTCTGTAAAGATAGTCAACCATTCAGATTACTGCTGAAGTTCCCATTCTTTTACTGCTCATTCCTTTCAGTACAAAGTTCATTGACAGGTACATACGTCCCTGGCCGAAGTCCACAGCAACCTACACAATGCAGGAATACCACTGGGTGTACTTCTGTACAGCAGTACCTTTGAACTATTTCTGAAATATCATACCGCTGGATGAGATTAATTAATTCTTCTGTGCTGTTTCAGAAATATCATACCATTAGCTTCCGTAGCAATGTGCACATTGCTTTAACTGTAGTTAAACATCCAAGGTCGGCACCTTTTTCCTGAGCAAATGCAAACTTCAGGATTGCTTGCCTTGTTTCTCACAGAAAAAGGAGAAAAAAAAACAGCGCAACACTTTTCCATGGTACACCTCAGTACATTAACTCTTCAACTGCAAGACCTATTTTCTCCAAAAATCCATTTTTTTTTCTTAGCACATCAGTGAACATAGACTTTGTATTACTATAATATTTTTTCCAACATTGTACACTACTTTTCCACACTCAGAATGTATTAGGGAATATCCAGAACTTGTCTCCAGATTGCAAGTAATTTGAAACCCCAGTGCATTATAGTTTATTGGTTTCAGTTATACATTTGCAGTTTGAAAATTCAACAACATTTCTCTGCATTGCTGCTTGCCAGAGTACTATCTTATATGCTCCATACTGAAAAAATCATTTTCTCAACACCTTAGTACATTCACTGTGCTTATCTCAGTAACAACTTTCCAGCTATTTAGCATCACTTTGAGAAGACATTTAGCAATACTATTCATTCTGCCAATGTTTGGCATGCCATGCAATTCTTTTAAACTTGGTTTATCAAGTAATTTGTACTTCTTTTCAGGGATACGTTGTACTGCTTCCAGGTTCTCATTGTGTCTTCCTCTTAGCATTCAGTTAAGAATTCACTTAACAAAGCACTTTGAATTTCACCCACAGTAACTCAAGAGTCTAGAACAGTGACTGCTATCAATAGTGTTTTACAAATATTGACTGCTATAAAAAAATATATTTTCAGTTCATGCTTGCACCTAGAGCAAGATCCACATGGTAAACTTCCCAACAAAACATTGCCAGATAGATTCATGCTGGGCAACTAAATGACTAGTTTTATAACCATAGAAAACAAGGATCAGGAATAAGTGGTTCTGAAACACAGATGGCATTTAATATTGATAAAAATTTGTTAATCACTTTTCTAATCTTAAAAACATTTGTCCCATGTGCGGTATGTGTAAATTGCAGTTGTGCCCCCCCCCCAACAGTTCATAGGTCCGTAGGTGTGTACAAGGCTAATGGCTCTGGAGCCTTTACAAGCCTAGCCCAAAAAAATTGCCCAGGCACCGTGACACCCAATGTTAGCTCACAGTGCCCCTATCCAATAAGGCAACTGGAATGATCCCTGGAGTCAACTTTCTGTTACCCATCCACTCGTCAAGATTTCTCTTGATGAGGGCCAGCGAGGTGCTTTGCTTGACATGAATGGGAAGTTTATTCCAGAGTATGGGCAGTCCTTGGGAGATGAACCTGTCCCCTCCAGCATGTTCTGTTAATTGTGGTAATGAGGCTGTGATCTCTGGAGTGTGTGGCTCAGAGAGATTGGGATTTCTTTAGGTGTAACATTTCAAGTAGGGCTGGGTCAGACATGGCTTTGTAAGTCAAGCAGAGTTCACCTCTAAGTAGATGATAAGAGGCTGAGAACAGCTGAGGTTTCTTGAGTCTGTCCATGTAGGACATGTGTTTAAGGCCTAGGATCCTTTTTGTGAGGTACTTTTGTGGCCTCTCCAGCTGTTGTAGGTGTCTGGTCAGATACATGCCAAATGGGGTGTTATATTCGATGATTGGCGTAATGAGGGATAAGTAGAGAGGGATGATGACCTCTTTCTTCCTGGATGCGAAACCTTTGGTTATAAGATGTGCCACGTAGAAGGACTTTCTGACTACAGTGGCAATGTGGTGGTTGAAGGTGAGGTGGCTGTCGAACTGGGTGCTCAGATCTCTTATAGCCCCTTCAGTGTTCAGTGGCCTCCCATCAACGTGGTAATTCATGGGAACTGAGTTTTTTCAAAAGGGATGATAACACATTTTTGGCGTTAAGCTTCAGGCCATGGTTCCAACACCAGTCATTGGTCTCAGAGAGGTCTTTTGTAGGATGTCTGCATCACTTGGGGAGTTAATGACTCCTAGCTTGCAGTCATCAGTGAATTTGGTCAGCCAAAGTCCTTCTGTGTTGGCCTGGACTTCTGAGAAGTAGATGCCAGTTTGTATGAGAATGCATGGTTTACCAGAGAACTTCTCTGTATATGAGTGATAGTCACTGCTGTAGATTACATAATCCACTTTACAAACATTTGTTGAAACACAATATGGCCATTTACTCTTTTATTGCCATTGACAAGGTGCCTCAGAATGTTAACAGCCTGTATACCAAGCTAAAATTGTTAAGCAAGAGCGAACATGGAATTTTGAATTTGGAGGCAAATTGCAGGCCAAGATTAAATGAACAATTTTGAATCTTTATTTGTGGAATAATATATTTATTTTACTGATCTTTTACTTTTGGACATGGTTTTGATTAAATATATCCACAAAATAAATGGACAGCACTATGGTAAACCACTTCAAAGAACAAACAATAAACTAAAACAAAAAAGCACTGAAAATGCAGACATGTTGACCGTAGAATAACTTTTATTCAACTCACAGAGCAGCTTTTGGGCAAAACCCTTCCTCGGTGTGTTCATACAATAGTAAAAATTCAAACCATATTTAAGCAATAAAATCATGTGACACAGCCAATCAATTACCTAATAATTCAATTATGTATAAAAAAACTTAAATGATCTCACCCATAAAACAATACAATAAAATACAATAATATTTTTGCAAAATGCACACAAAATATTAGGACATAAGCAGACCATAAACAATAAAACTTCTAGCAACTATTTCAACAGCATTTCTTTCTTTCTTAATATTGGTTTCAAATTTACTGCTGTATTCAACCCCGGTGTGTGGTCAGCTTCCAAACGTAAAATCAATTCATATTCACATACTTCAAATATATTATTTATATCTCACCCCCTTATGTTTTTTCCTTTTGACTAATCGCCTTAAACACAAACCTATGATCAATCCCTTTCTCTTTAATATGCTTTGCCAGAGCATTGCTAAGCACTTCCCTACGTATGTCTGATTTATGCTCTGTAATTCTATCCTTGAGCTTTCCAGTACTTTTGCCTACATAAAATGCTAGTCATTTTATGCATGAAGCCATGTATACTATAATAATTGTGTTACATGTTGCAAAGACATTAAATGTAAATTCCCTCTTGGTTATTATATGTACAAATATTTTATTCTTATTTATGTCATCACAGCATTTACAATTATAACAGGGGTGGGCCTCTTTCTTATTTATTCTACTTATTTTCTTATTTTTTATCTGTAAGATATGACTTTATAACAAAGACGTTGTTTCAAATTAGAGCATTTCTTATATGAAAAACTGAGTCTATAATCCCACTAGCTTACTTATCTCAGGCATAGTTTTTAATATATCCATAGGTTCATAGGTTCATAGGTAGGTACTAGACTATCGGCCCAAGGGCCTAAGTAAGGCTAGCCAACAAGGTTCCCTGGCTTACACCACTCAAGAAAGTTAATTTCCTGTGCCCCTGTCGAGCAGAGCCACAGAAGTGATCCCCGGGGTGTATTTCCTATTTTCCATCCACTCATCAAGATTTTTCTTGAAGAGTGCTAATGAGGAACTTTGCTTGATATGAATGGGTAGCTTGTTCCAGAGTATGGGAAGTTTCTGGGACAGGAATCAATCCCTCTAGCATGTCCTGTTTATTGTGGTGACAAGGTTTAGGTCCCTAGAGCATGTAGTTCAGAGGTACTGGGATTTCTTTAGGTGTAGCATGTCCAACAGCTCTGGGTTCAACATAGCTTTATATGTTAGGCAGAGATCTCCTCGGAGTAGGTGATATGCTACAGAGTAAAGCTGGAGTTTTTTGAGACAGTCAGTGTAGGGCATCTGTTTGAGGCCAGTAATCCTCTTTGTGAGGTACTTCTGTGGTCTTTCCAGCTGCTGTAGATGTCTTGTGAGGTACATTCCAAATGGGGCATTGTACTCTACAATGGGTCTAATGAGTGCCGAGTAGAAGGGAACAATGACCTCTTTTTTCCTGGATAAGAACCCTTTTGTGATGAGGTGTGCCATATAGAAGGATTTCTTGACTACTGTGGAGATGTGATTATCAAAGGAGAGACTGCTGTCCACCTGGGTCCCAATGTCGCTTATCACACATTCGGCATTAAGTAGACTGCCATTTATGTGGCAGTTCATGGTTACAGAGTTTTTACCAAAGGGGATGACAATGCACTTTTTGGCATTGAGCTTGAGGCCATGCCTCTGACACCAGGTATCTGTCTCAGTGAGGCCCTTCTGTAGGATGTCACATCATTTGGGGACTCAACTATGGCTCCTAGTTTGCAATCATCTGCGAACTTTGTTAGCCAGAGGCCTTCTGTGTTAGCCTGTACTTCAGAAAAGTAGATATCAAACAGGAGAGGTCCCAGGACTGAGCCCTGTGGTACTCCACTTGTCAATGGTTTGAAGTCAGATTTGGAGTCTGCAACTTTAACAGTGTGGGTTCTGTCAGTGAGCCAGTTGGCAACCTCTCTTGTGATGTAGGGATTCATACCTAGTTTAGTGAGTTTAGCTATAATTCCACAATGGGGGATAGTGTCAAAAGCCTTGGTGAGGTCAAGATAGGCTGTGTAAACAACCTTACCCTCGTCTATGGCTTAGTGACTGCCTCAAAGAAGTCGATCAGGTGCAGAAGGCATGATTTGCCCTTCACAAACCCAAACTGGGTGGTGTCCAGAGTTTGGAGGTTACCAATGTCTTTGTTTATGAGTTCCATATTGATACGTTCCATGGCCTTGCAGACCAGGCTCATCAGGCTAATAGGGTGATAGTTCCCAGGATCAGTGGTGGCTCCCCCTTTGTGGAGTAGGATAACTGATGCTGTGTGCCATTCAGTGGGCACAAAGCCTGACGTGAGACTATGACTGAACATGGTACTTAGGTGGGGAGCTAGTTAGTTCTGAAGTTTGTGTAAAACGCAGCCTGGGATGTTGTCTGATCCCATGGATGCTGTGTTTTTGGTTTTAGACAGTGCAGCTTTTACCTGCATAGATGTGATTACAGGGACTCTGCATTCTTCCAGTATAGATATGGGCCTTTTAGGGGGTGAGAGGGGGGTAAAGTTAGCACTGAACCTATCTGCCAGGATGTTGGCAATATCAGTTGGTTCTGTAATTTTTGTGCCATTGTGCTGTAACTCAGAGCAGATCTGGGTGTTGCCATTGAGATTCATGACATATCTATAGAATGCTTTGTGATTGTCCTTAGAATCAGTGGTGATCTTGTTTTCGTAGCTTACTTTGGAGGATCTTATAAGGGATCTTAGCTTCTTACTGAGGCTGACCAGGGAGCTCCTCCACTCATGGGATTTTACTCTCTTTTGCAACAGTTTCTTCCTTCTGTTGTGGAGTTTGTTTTTGGCAGGGGACCACCAGATTGGCTTTCTTTTTTTGGAGGATAGTGTCTTGGTTCTGTTTGGGATCCATGCACTCGTGTAAGTGCTTATAGAGTGCATTTGTATAGGATTCAGCAGTCGTAAGTGTATTGTCCATCTGCATGGGTGTCATGAAGTTCTCCACTTCTGTCTTAACAAGCATGAAGTTGGCTTTGGAGAAATGTTTACCCTGGTTTCCTTAATGGTGGGTGGGGGCAGGATGCAGATATCTAGGCTGATTAGCTTATGGTTGGATCTGACAAACGAAGAGTTGACTTCAAGTGTGGAACACCGGTCACTCATGTTGGTAAGGACTAGGTCTAGGATATTGTTGCCTCTGGTGGGGGTGTGGTAAGTTGATCCACTGCATTGGAATTTATGAATTCCAGAAAGCATTGAGTGAAGGAGTTGGTACATGAGTAGTTTTCCCAATTAATGGTGGGGTAGTTGAAATCGCCCATTATTAGGGTATTTGGTTGAACCCTAATATTTTCCAGTATATCATGAAAAGAGGAGTCAGAATCCTGGGGCATGGTGGGGGATCTGTAGCAAGCTACAATTTGGATTGCAGTTTTGCCCAGAGTTAGTTGCACTTGGATAACCTCAGATTCATTATGCTGCGCAACTAGCTTGGAAGTGTGGATATCCTTAATGAATATGGACACATCTCCGCCTTTGGTATTCTGGTCCAGGTTATATGGCTGAAAAGTGTGGTATGAGTTATAGCCTGGTAATGCAGGGGTGCTCTCTAGAGTCTTGAACCAGGTCTCAGTCATTGCACAGATATCGATGTTCTCCATTTTAAGGAGTGCCACGAGTGAGTGCATTTTGAGATTTAGACTTCTAGCATTGAGTAGCATTACCCTCAGTTTTTGCTTGGCTGTTTCTGTTACAGTGGTGAATTTGTCATTTGAACCTTGCCTAAAAAAGGCACTATAGGGGCGGCAAGGCCCTTAGCCAGTATCCAGAATCCCAGAGAAGACAGGTGCAGGCCATTTCTGGCAAAGCATTGTGGTCTGTTGACCATGTCATCCCAGGCAGACAGATACTGGATCCCCTTAGAATGACACCAGAAGCTTAGCCAATTGTTGAAGTCAATCACTTTGTCCTTGTACTGTGGTATAATTCTGGGCGATGGCAGGATGCTACTCAGAGCTACAAGATCGGAGAGCTCTTCCATGTCTCTTTTCATGTAGTCCAGGGAGGTATGTCTCAGGTCGTTCACACCAACATGGACAATGACAGAGTCATATTTGTACTTGTTGTGGAGTGACCTGATTGTGTGGATTATGTGGTGGATCCTGGCACCTGACAGGCAGCTGACAGTAACATTATCTTTGTTTAGCCTGGTGAGTGGGACATCAGTGTGCCTGACTATAGAGTCACCTATGACTAGCGTGTTGGGTATGTTGCTTTGCCTTATGGGCTGTGATTTATTGGCACAGAGCCTGTGGGCTATGTGTCATTTGGGTTGTGTTGGGGGTGGAGGTTGTCACCAAGATTAATACCAGAACAAGAACAGGGAGGGAGGGTGAGAAACTAACTGCAGAGAGAAAGAGAGAGACAGAGAGAGAGAGAGAGAGAGAGAGAGAGACCACAGTATTCTATGAAACAAATAGAAACATAAATAACTACAGAGAGACACAGACCACAATATTCAATGAAACAATTAAATAGACAGAAAAATAAAATGCAGTACAATCTTTAACACTGCTAGTTTGTACTTTGTTCGTTGTGATGATATTTTTAACGTCATGAAACCTACTACTATAAGCTGTAACATACCTAACTTGATTATTTTTACTATTTCTGTTCATAGTATCTGTGCCTCTTCCCAATGCTGAAAAATATGGTCTGGCATCCAGATCTCTACTTTCTATCACTACATTCTTAGTTTCTTCAAGTAGGTTAGCTTTATAGCCCCTTTCCTTAAACTCTACTGACATTTCATCTATTTTACTAATACACACATAATCATCAGTATTGTCTGCTTGAACTAACACATTTTTTCTGTAATGCGATATTGGAGTTAGTATCTCTTGCTCTCTCTCTCTCTCTCTCTCTCTCTCTATATATATATATATATATATATATATATAGTAAGAGGGGGTGTGGGGGCACAGCCCCCCACATTGTGAGGAGTGGGGGGCCTAGCACCCCACATATGTTGTACATTTTAAACCATAGACATGGATACTTACAACTCCAATGAATAACTCTTTCCAGAAGACAGTACATACCCAAACTATGTGGGGGGCTGTGCCCCCCACACCCCCCTTACTATATCTACTAAATCTAGGATTGCACTATAGTGGGGAAAATGACATATACCATTTGACGAAATGAGTTTCAGTCAAATGAGTTTTCAGTGAAATGAGCTTTCAGTCAATTGGTCCCAGTCATATTAGTTTTTGACGAAATGAAGTAGACCCATATTTTACACACACACACACACACACACACACACACACACACACACATATATATATATATATATATATATATATATATATATATATATATATATATATACAGGCCAAGTGTAGTTGTTTGTGTAACATCCTGAGGGACACTGGACTACTGGGTGGTATCAGCAGATAATCTAATGGTTCATAGCTTGATGAAGATGAGTTAGTGGTTAATGGCAGTGACTGATTTTGATCAATCAGGAATGAGAGTATTGAGAATTTTGACAAAGTTAAGATGAGCCCCATTGTTTTTCTGTTATACCAATGAGAGCTGCATTGGTTCCATGACGTAGAAAGCTGCAAGCATTAATGTAACGATAAATGAGAAACTATAGACATTTTCCAAAGATATCAGAGTAGGTTATATGAAAGAAGTTGTTGAGTTTAGCCCTTATATAAAGAGATTACATTGACTTCTTGAGTTTGCAAACATGGTTTTCAAATATACAGTGGTTTATGCAAAAGACGATGGAAGGCGAATGTGGTAGGATACCAGTAATCAGTGGGAGAGGTTTAAATGTCAACAAAAGTTTGATTAAGTTAACTTGGGCAGCTTGAAACACAAGAAGCAAGCCTGCAAGTGGTAGTACAGAAGTTAAAATCTGTAGTGGAAATGATAACTGTCCACTCAGGTATTATATTTGGAAGCAGTACATGAATTGCTCAACTATTTTGTAGAACACTGAATAGGAAAAATGTAAAGTTAATTTGGTCTACAAGGATGTAATAAGTGCTGTATTCATGAAAATATATTTTTTATTGTTTTTGTTGGTGATTTGGTATAGTGCAAATATAATTTCATGCTGTATAATGTTGTGGTTTTGGCGCATTTCTTAGCTCTTGTAAAGTTAATTGGAGATACTGTTTTTGCTTTTGTGGTGCTAATGCCAAAATTTGCTCCTCAGTACATCTGCTCATTGACTTCTGGAGTAATCCATGGTAGAAACCTGGCTTTACGTTGATCTTGTCTTATAGGTGTCAAATTTTTCAGGAGTGGAAAAAAGATAAGTTGAAATACTGAACTACAGAAACTAAAGACAGTGTAAAAAGGAAGATCCAATCCAGACTACCGAGTGTATGGTTGAATGTACTGAAATCAAATATCCTGTGTTTTCCTGAAAATGGGTAATAATATGCTTTTAGAATGATGCCCTGATCTCAAAGAGCAAATGTAGACAGGAGGTCTACATCAATGGCTTTAATAGTATCACCTACTGTAATAATGACAAGTGCTGTAAGAAAAATCCGCAAGAGTATGTTTTTTCAGCCAGAGGATTTGCCATTTCTGGCATTTAATACAATTACCTGTGACTATTCATGTTACAGTGAGGTGTGATGTGAAAGAGTTGGCCAGAAGACAGGTTCCAGACAGTGATGAACTCTCACCATGAGTCTTCCACAGTGTCATTAGCGGAATATGAAGGAGCAAAACAAGAAGCCAGTGGAACTGCTTTTTATGTACGCCTCAGTACTGAGAGGAAGCTAGACTCCATATATTGTGAGTATGGCAGTACTGGAAATGGCAGCCATCCCACGCGTCTCTTTGTTTTCTCTGTATTTTGTAATTCCTGTTGAGTCCATGTGAAATATTTCCCTGTATGTTATGTTATATCTTAGCGAAGTTTATATGACAGCCAAAAAGTCTCAGCTGGCCTGGGCAATCCAGCCTTACTATAACAATGTTAGTATTTGGTAGTTTCTAAAACTGGACATTTTCCAGCTGTCATCATGTTAATCTAAGATTCTGGTCATCTCTGTTAGAGAGATGAGGTCAGTGTAACTGTCCCAATTAGAAGAAGGTGTATTAGCAGATTGTGTGTGTGTGTGTGTGTGTGTGTGTGTGTGTGTGTGTGTGTGTGTGTGTGTGTGTGTGTGTGTGTGTGTGTGTGTGTGTGCATGTATATATATATATATATATATATATATATATATATATATGTATATATATATATATATATATATATATATATATATATATATCTCTAGGACATTTCACCGAATGCACATTTCACCGAAATTTGAATTACTGTGCATTTTTCACCAAAAGCACAATTCACCGAAAACACAATTCACCAAAACACATTTCACCAACAATGGTATATAGCCTTGTCCCCACTGTAGTGTGACCCTGGAGTTGGTATCTATAGTAGGGGGGTGTGGGGGGCATAGCCCCCCAGATATTTTGAATGTGTTACATTATATACATGCACCCTTGCAATTGCAATCTATTACTCTTATCTAAACATAATATATACTTGAAATATGTGGGGGCTCCACCCCCACACCCCCCAATGTGGGGGGCACCCCCCTACTATATATACCAACTCCAGGGTCGCATTACAGTGGAGCAAGGCCATATACCACTTTCAGTGAAATGTGTTTCGGTGAATTGTGTTTTCTGTGAATTGTGCTTTCGGTGATTTGTGTTCAGTGATATCAGTTTCGGTGAAATGTGCATTTGGTGAAACGTCCTAGATCCATATATATATATATATATATATATATATATATATATATATGTGTGTGTGTGTGTGTGTGTGTGTGTGTGTGTATTATTTATTTCATTTTTATTTATATATTTATTTATTTGAAGAATTGATAACAGGAATGCCTAATCTGATTTAATTCAATCTTACTTTTATGCAGAAATCAGTTTAATTCAAAAGTAGCCTTTAACCCATTTACTGTGGATGACAAGTTATTTTCTACACTAATCAACATAATACTACAAACTTAGACCTCAAGATTCTTTAGGAAGGACTAACATGCACCAAAAAGCAGTGCATGTACCATGCCTTAAAACTAAATGCCAAAAAATACAGCATATGTGTCTTTTGACAAAGCCAGGCACCCATGCACCTACCACATAGGTGACACCCCTGTGAAAACTGACTCAGTCATTGGGGACCAAGGCACTTTCATTGATAACAAACTATCCTTTGAGCACCATGTTTCGACTGCTGTTAGCAAATCCTTTTATTTAGCCAGATCATTCATCAGGGTTATTTCTCATGATCTAAGGAAGTTATCATCCCTTTCTACTCCAGTAAACTAACACCTTAAGCACCCAAGAATATCACTAAACAGCAGTTCTTCCAGTCTTCAAACGTTGTGGGTAATACTGCTATATTTATGTATTTATTTATTTGTATTTTGTTTACAGGGAAAGTCCACTGGGCCAACAGAATCCATTTTCAGTGAAGGCCCAGGGAGAAAGCTCCACAGTACAAGAATTACAAAATAGAAATTAGAAAGAATAAGTATATACAAAATGTAGATCAAAACCTATGAGTGAAATGAACAAAATAAATATTCTAAACAATAATATACTCTGAAAAATCAGCATAAAGTAAGGATCTACATAGCTACTGTGTCTATAATCTCTATATATAACAGTGCTATCTCATACAGAAACAGTGTTGACAAGAAGTGGGGTGACATACATATTCTAGGGGACCTTGGTGCAAGTAGCTATTGAGAATGAGTAAATAAGCTGGCCAGGTGGGAGGTTAGGTTTGTGAACCTGCAAGAGCTTCTGATCTCCTGATCTAAGGAGCCTGTTTGGGTTGCAGTAGTTGAATATTGGGCTCAAGGCTGGACAGTCTTGGGGTTTGAAGAGTATTTTGTGAACTGTGGTTAGTGGCAAGTAGGAGAGGTAATTTGGTAATTCAAGCCATTTTAGTGATTGAAGAACAGTGCAGTGATGGGTAGAGTACTTAGAGCTTGTTGCGAATTTGGCAATTTTTTTGTAACATCTCTGAAGTTTTCATTTAGAGGAGCTTTGGATATTACTAAATAGAGGGGTGACGTAGGTGAGAGAAAGAGTAGTAGGTACATTGTGGCTAGGGTTATTCTTGTAGATGGGCTTAGGAAGTGGTCATGTCTACAAAGGATGCCACGTTTAAGATGTGTTTTGTGAATGTTGTGTTGTATATGCAGATCGAATTTCATGAGTTCATCAATAGTGACTCCGAGGAGCTTTGTGTGGCTGATGACTTTCATTAATGACTTACTGGGAGAAAATATGTTAAACTCAGTTTTGTTTAAGGGAGTTGTTTTCTTTGGGGTGAAAAGTATGATTTTGGTTTTATTTGGGATAAAGGCTAGGTGATTTTTGTACATCTAGGATTCAGTGGAGGAGAAGGCCTTTTGAGTCAGCAGAAGTAGGTCAGAGATAGAATTGGTAAAGCAGGCAATAGTCGCGTCATCTGCATACTGAATGACAGATACATGAGATAGTGATGAATGGAAAGTGTTTATGAATATGCTATTAGTCTACCAAATACGAAATAGGAAGAATAGTCTACCAAAAGCCAAATTTTAGGTAAGTTTGGCCTCCCAGGCCAAGGACTACCACAAAGCATTTGTTAGCTATGTCCATAACCTCAAAGGCAATTCACAATTGTGTGCACAGACCACTGTAAATGGAGCCATCTATACTGAGCCAGAAGATATAGCAAACCTCCTGGCTGACAAATTCAGCTCCAACTTTACCACTCTCTCCCCCTCAACCTTCCCTCAGGAAATATCATCAAATATAACTCCCCCTACTATCATTAGGGAACAAGTCCTTAATTCTCTGTCTAAGACCAAGAACACTGCATCAGTGGACCCAGACAATATTGCAGGATGCCTTCTAAATAGCATGAAACATGATTTCAGGACTTCTGGAATTATTGCTTAACTGTAGCTCCAAACAGGCTTCATGCCTCATGAATGGAGAAAGGCAACAGTCATCCCTCTCCACAAAGGTGGGCCATCTACAGATCCTGGAAACTACAGACCCATAACTATCACTAGTCTTACATGTGAAGTCATGGAAAGAATTATCATGGAGATGATCAACAGAGATATAGTAACTTCCAGACACTGGACCCAATCCAATTTGGTGTCGTCAAGGGTGGATCATGCCTGTGCAACCTGGTGGACTTCTTTGAGAAGGTCACCAAAGCAATAGATGAGGGCAAAATTGTTCACACTGCCTACCTTGACCTGGCCAAGGCATTTGGCACAATACCCCACTCAGGCATTGTTGGCAAACTCAAGAGGCTAGGTACAAACCTGTATGTCACCCAGTGGATAGCCAACTGGCTCACAGACAGGACCCAGGAAGTTAGAAGTGGGGAGTCCATCTCTATAAATAGACCAGTCACAAGTGGACTCCCTCAGAGATCGGTCCTTGGACCACTCCTTTTTGGCATTTACTTCTCAGATGTCAAGAACAATGTCAGTGGTCTCTAGCTGACTAAATTTGCAGATGATTGCAAATTAGAAGTTGTCATTGAATCTCACAATGATACAAATGTTCTCCAAGAGGGGCTGACACAGACAAACAACTGGTGTCAGAGCCATGGACTAAAACTAAATGCCAAGGAATGCCTAACAGTATCCTTTGAGAAGTCACCATCCCTGGTAACTATCATATTAATAGCACATCCCTTAGAGTTGACCCAGTATTCAGAGACTTAGGGATACACATAGATAGTCATCTAGCCTTTGACCATCAAGTGTCTACAGTGGTGAGGAAATTATTCTATGTTGCGCAACTTATAAATAAAGATATGGCATCTAAATCCAAGGAAGTCATTATTCCACTATATTTGGCATGCATCAAGCTTTTCATTGAGTACAATGCCCACTTTGGTATGTACCTAACCAAGCATATCCCACAACTGGAATGTTCACAGACGTTCCTCACTAAAAAAATACAGGGCATAAGTAAAATGTACTATGCAGACTGCCTCAAGGCCCTATCCCTGCATTCTGTCTCCTACAGGCTTTTGAGGGGAAATCTATGCCTGGCATACAGGTCATTGTTAGACCCCACTCTGATGGACCTCCTGCATAGCCACAAAACAAACAGCAGCAGAATTACCCATTCTGCCACTATCCTACTTTGGATGCAATAGAAGAGTCTTCATGAGTTCTGTTCAAGCAGCTTTATTATATACAAACACATCACAATAGAAGTTTACTGACTTTAACTTAGTAACTTATATACAGACTAGCTATTGCAATCATACATGCTCAGTCTCTGGCTGCACTCTCAAAATGGCACTGGTTATAGCACGTGCCTGCTATTTATATGCGCTCATTCAGTCCTTGTTATGCTTCTTAAAGATACAGCACATACATTCTGATCTACAGCCTCCCCCTTTGGGACATAGATTGTGCAATGCTATTAATTTTATTTGGCATGCAAATAATACAAATAGTTCTTTGTCATGCAATTATGCAGAACTAGGTACGTATATACAGCTATGCCCATGTTGCTGTGTATTTCACACTGGGCCTGGAAATATGACCAAATCGTGTGACATAAAACTGAGAATTAGATTTAGCAACTGGAACTGTCTCTACTGAATGTTCATCCTTGGGAATATCTGAAACATCCTCAGGAATGGAAATAAAGGTTAAGACACGTTCTGGAATGGGAACAATGTCTGACTTGCTCTGAGATCTAGAGTCTATATTCACAGGAACAATGCTGTGATAATGATTTTGGTACAGGAAGAAGATGTCTGCAATTTCTCCTGTACTCCACACCCTCACATTCTGTAAAGTAGAATCTCGGCTCAGTAAATATACTTGTAACTTGACCAATCCAGTCGAAACCTTTTGCCGTTTGTATCCCCACTGCCTCTCCTTCTTTTAATGGATGAAAAAAATCTACTCAATTTATCATAACTGGACTTCTGGATAGAATGCTTCTTGAATAATTGGGCTTTGATGGTTCTGTTGGTCTTAGCTTTAGACCTCAGTAAACTGGAACTAATAGGCAGCATTGTTCTGGTTTTCCTGGATAGAAGTCTTTGAGCAGGTTGGCCAAGTATATCATCACAGGGTATGTTTCTGAGATTAAGTAAATAAAAAAAGACATTGGTATTGTCACACTTTGACCTTTCAAGTAATTGCTTTGCACTCTGCACTGCACATTCACTAGTCCATTTAACTGTGGATATTCAGGACTGCTAGTAATATGTACTAAGTCCCACTCTCTTGCAAATTTCTGAAACAACTGACTAGTAAATTGAGTACCACTGTCAGAAAGAACTTTGTGCGGACTACCATGGACTGAGAAATAACATTTCAGCTTAATAATAACAGTAGAGGATGTTAGATTAGGTAGTAGATTAATCTCAAACCAGTTTGAATAAGAGTCTACCAGTACTAAGTAGTGTTGATTATCCCACTCAAAGATATCAGTTGCTACTGTTGACCAAGGTAGATCAGGAACTTGACTTAGCTGAAGTGGTTCTCTCTGCAAATGCGGTTTAGTACTATTGCATACTGAACAAGAAGAAAGTACTTTATCAATGTCTTTCAGTAATGAAGGCCAAAATACTAGTTATCTCACTTTTCTCTTAGTGGATGTGGAACCTGGGTGACCATGATGCAAAATCTAGATATATTCATGTTGTAAGGAAGCAGGAGCAACAATTTTAGGACCCTTGAAAATAATGCCATCTTCCATCAACATCTCATCTCTATAAGGAAAATAGGTTTGCACTTCATGTGGTACACTCAATTGCTTTTATGGCCATCCATCATTAATGTAGTGGTTGAACTTTTGCAAAATTGGATCAGTCTTTGTGTGATCTCTTAGCTCATCAAGTCTAGTGGTAGAGAAATTGCGTACTGCCATCGTGTCAAAGTCAAAATTCTCTGTGTCAAGCTGTTCCGTTGTATTTCTGGGTGATCTGGATAAGGTATCAGCCAGATAAAGTAGTTTGCCTTTTGTAGAGACCATTCTGAAGTTGCACTTTTGAAATTTGAGCATCACTCTTTGTAATCTCGCTGGAGCTGAATGCATAGGCTTCTTTAGAATTGTAACTAGAGGTCGGTGATCAGTTTCAGTCTGAATATCTTGACCACAGATATAATCATGAAACTTTGAACATGCAAATACTATTTCCAAAAGTTCTTTCTCAATTTGAGCATAATGTATTTCAGTTTGGATAAGCATTTTAGATGCATAGGTTACTGGTCTCCCCTCTTGAAGAATAACTGTGCCAAGACCAAATTTTGAAGCCTCGCAGGAAAGAGTGACTGGTTTATTGACATCATAGTATCTTAGTGTACGTGGGGTGGCAATTTTCTGCTTATGGTCTTCAAATGCCTTCTGGTGCTGTTCTAACCAAGACCATGTAACATTTTTGCATGTCAGCTCTCTTAAAGCTGCTGTCAACTTAATGAAATCTAGTATAAACTTGCCTAAATAGTTGACCATGCCTAGGAAATTCTGTAGAGCTTGAATATTATCTGGTGCTGACATCTCAAGAATAGCTGCTTCCTTGGTCGGGTCTGGTCTCAAGCCAGTACTGGTAAATAAATGACATACATATGTAACTTCTGGTAATCTGAATTTACACTTCAGAGGGTTGAGCTTTAAGTTCACTTCACATGCTCTGTCTAGAACTCTCTTTAGGTTTCTGTCATGCTTTGCTTCATCACTGCCTCAAACCAATAAATTGTCTACTATTATGCACAAGAGTAACCTGAAAAAAATTTGCTCCACTGTACGCTGAAAGACTTTACTTGCAGAATTTATTCCAAAAGCATTCTTAGGAATCTGTGTCTGTCAAACAGGGTACTGAAAGTAGTTAGTAATGAGGATTTGCGATCAAGCATCACTTTCCAAAATGAAATTTTTGCATCCAAGACAGGAAAAACAGTGGCACTCGGTATCAGAGCTGTGACCTCTTCGACTGTATGCAGTGGATGATGCGGTCTCTTCAATGCTTTATTCAGATATCTTGGCTCAGTACATATTCTGATCTCATCTGAGCTTATTTTGTGAGCTGCTACCATGGACAACACCCATTCAGTTGTTTCTGTAACTGGACAAATTACACCTTGCTGTACCATTTTATCCAATTGAGCTTTGACTTTATCCTGCATAGCTATTGGAACTTTTCTTGCTGGTCTGACTACTGGAGTGAGCTCTGGGTCTAACTTCATGGAATACACAACTGGAAGTTTGCCCAGCTTGTCATTGAAAACATCAGCATACTCTGAGAAAATGGTTTCAGAAAAATTGAAACTAGGATATGCACTTATATGATGAACTTATTTAGTAAAAGAAAGCAGATTCAGACCCAATAATGACTGCACAGGTCTTCAGACTACATAGAATAACAAGCTGTAAAAGTTCTTAGCCAAATAACATGAAAGCATTACTGAGCCCTCGGTTTGAATTTCTTCACTTTTATAAGCACCAAGTTTCACACTACCAGCCACATTAAGTTGCTCATTAGTTCTCACTTTAGCAAATGTGTCTGCTGATATAACAGTACACTTTGACAAAGTGTCTCCCTTAAGCTCTGTGGACTCACCATTGATCTGGACAATACAAAACACTTTGCTCTTTGCCAATAAATTCACTGCATCAACTCTTTCACCAATTACTGATACACCATCTACATAGAAAGTAGGGTTGCAGTCTACTTGATCAATTTGCTTTTTTTGTGTGACCCTTCTTTATTTACAACTGTGTGAGGTGTACTTGATTTGCAAAACTTTTGAAAATGGTTCCATTTTTTTACACTTGTGACATTGCTGACCAAATGCTAAGCATTTCTCTCTCTTTTAGACACATGATTGGTGCCATAGTTGTGACAGTTAACAATAAAGCTGGACTTGGGTTTTTTTTACTCAGGCTTGTAATTCTGCTGAGCATGCTCTTTTCTTAGAACTTACTGGAAAACTACATGGTTTCCCTGGTGAGCCAGCAGAGGTTATGGCTGCCATGTGCTTAGGCCTACTTCTGTTTGCCATGTGTTGCATGCTATCTACATTTGCTGTGGCGTCTGCTCTTGTCACTTGCAAGCATACTTGTGTGTTTTTCTGTAACTTCATGGATTTGACAAATCTCTATGGCCTTATTCAATGTTAAATCACTGTCACAAAGCAAAATCTTTCGCACAGCAGCACTATTAATACTGCACATGAGCCTGTCTTTTATTAACTCATATTTTAAGTCACCAGACCGACACATTTTGACTTTGTTTTTCAGGTCAGTAACATAAGCATCAAAAGTTTCCCCTGGTTTAAGATCTCTTGTGTAAAACAAATCCCTCTCTAATGTAATATTTGTCTGGGGGTTATACATTTCCTTGAATTTGCGCTTCAAACACTCAGGGTCTTCCCTTGATTCAGCCTGTACAATATGATGATTTTCATCTTCTCCCTCATATACCGCTGGTGTATACACAAATGAACGCTCTCTTTCAATGGCCTCTGACCCAGCTTGGTTTAGCAAAGTGAATGCCCTGGTGTCTGCATCTTTGTCTGAATAAGCTGCTTGCATAAAAATATCATACTCTTGCTCAAATATTCTCCAGTTCTCTGCAATATTCTGATCAAATACAAGTGGTAAGGGCTTTTGAAATCCATCTGCCATAATAACACATACCAGTGAAGGGTTTTGCAAATGTGCATGAACACATACACATACACATATGCCAGAACTTTATACCAGTATTTGTAACTTTGCTCAATAGCACAACAAGCCTCTGTGTAACTGAACTTTGCAAAATAAGTCTCACAGGCACTGTAATACTCCTGAAATTACTGTACTGCAAGAAATCACTTCATCAGTTTAAGAAACATTTCAAATAACTGTACGATGCAATTGAACTGAGCAATAGAAGCTCAGAGTCAGAAACATTTCGAAGTAATTGCACTTTGTGAATAAACAGTACACAGCACACTGAAATTTCCCCAAAAAGGTGGTACCTTACTTGATAATTCTTTACAGTGCAAGAAACACTCTGTAATGGCTGCACTTTGTGAACAAACACACCCAGCACAAGAAACTTTTCGAAATGGCTATACTTTGACTATACTTTATGAAATAGTTGCACTTTGCACACATATAAACTCTTCAGAATACATGCACAGTAATAACTACACACTGTAAGCACTTTTACACACTTTGAGATGCTTCAAATAACTCTAGTTATGACCTTGATACAAAATGAAGTCATAGGTATGCCAAAACACAGCACTTTGCCAAAAAACATGCAGTTGCCTTGCTTTATTTATGCTTAATGTATGCCTTTTGCCCTTATTGTATTTGTTTTGCTTGTTTAATCTCTCTTCATGCCCATTGTACTTTTCTTGTGCTCATTTTACTCTAAACATGCCCATTTTGCCTCAAACACACTGGTTTTGCTTTAAACATACTCATTTTGTGTTAAACATACTAGTTTTGCTTTTCTGATAATCATTTCATAAAATATCTTAATCTTAAACATTTGCCTTAGTTAATAAACCTTTTGTGCCTCCCACTTGCTTAATAATGTGGTTTGTGCCCTTATAATGCTCTGTTTTATCTTTTTTATAAAATAAGCTGTTTATGCAAGTTTTCATTACCTTTTTTTTTTTCTGGCTCTTTTTCATTACCGTTTCTCTTAGTTTACCTTCACTGTCATCTCTGCACCTCATGGCTCCAAATATCAATCTCTGAAATCCTGGTTCTGACATCATGTTGCTCTCCTACTCTGGATACAACAGAGGAGTCTTTGTGGGCTCTGTTCAAGCAGCTTTATTATATACAATAAACATCATGATAGAACTTTACTGACTTTAACTTATTTAATTTATATACAAACTAGCTATTGCAATCATACATGCTCACTCTCTGGCTGCACTCTCAAAATAGCACTGGGTATAGCAGGTGGCTGCTATTTATATGTGCACGTTCAGTCCTTGATATGCTTCTTAAAGATACAGCACATACACTCTGATCTACATGTTCTAAAGACTTAAACCTTCTTGTGATATAAATAGGACCTGCTGGAGAAATAGGTATGTATCCCAGAGACTAACCCATCAACGGAACAGGATCCCCATCCATGTGAAACAGAGTTACTCCCTAACCCAATTCAAGTGCAACTTGGACAATTGGATGGGAAACCGGAAATTCATCCCTGGTTTGGCATCTATGTCTCTAATGGCACAGGTAACCTGTAAATGGTTGATCTCCCAGGCCCATGCTTACACTTATCAAGGGTATAAGAACATGTCAGAGATTTGGGATGCGTGGCTAAGCTTAAAATGGCCCTTGCAGTCGTTAGTCTAGTAAACACCTATGAATCTATGAACCTATAAATAGGATTGGTCCTGGAATGGAACCTTGGGGAAAGCCAGTGGTATTGAGGAAAGAAGAGATGAAGTTTTGCCATCTGACAGCCAGTTGTCTTTCATTTAAGTAGCTAGAGAACCAGTTTAGTGCTGCGGGGAAAGACTGACCTTATAGAGTTGGGAGAGAAGTAAAGGGTGAAAAACATGTCGAAGGCTTTGGATAGGTTAAGAAAAAGGGCTGAGACAATTTTTCCAGTGTCACAGGCTCTGTTTACTGTATCCATAAGCAGTTGTAGTACTGTGGCCAGGTCTGAAGCCATGTTGTGAGGGTGAAAGTATTTGGTTGTCTAAAAGACAGTGGAGGAGTCGAATGTTGATGCATTTTTCTAGGATTTTTGAGGCAGGACAGAGAATTGCAATGGGCTGAAAGGTAGTGATGTCATTTTGATTGCCACCTTTATGGAGAGGGAGAATGAAGGCCTTTTTCCAGATTTTGGGAAAGTAGGACTCAAGGATGGATCTATGTTTGTAAGCATGCTTATGGGGTAAGAGATACTGTCAGAAGCAATTTTTAGGTATTCTTTGGGTCAGTCATCAGGGGGGCATTGGGACAAGGTTTTAGCTTTTGTAGTAGTCATTTTATAGTTGAGGTTGGTGTGGGTTTTAGGAAAAAGGTATAAGAGGGGTGGGTATTTGATGTTGGTGAGAGTTTGCTGTGATTAGGGGAGGTAGAGTGAGTGGGAGATCTAGGTGTGGATGTGTGGCAAGTGGAGCAATTTTTCCGAGAGGATTTTGCTGTGATATCAGCTATGGAGTTGATAAAGGATGTATTAAAAGGGAGGCTATTTCTTCAAGACATTTGTCAGGGGGAGGGCAGGGGTTGTTTTTTTTTTCCTGGGTTAAGTAGTGAGGTAATGGAACTCTAGAATTTCTTAGGGTTCTACTGGTGGTTAGACTGAAGTTTTAGGTAATGTTCTTTTTTATCTTTGTTCATTATATGGAGAATTAATATTGCTGCATTGAATCAGTAATGAATTAGTCAATTTCAATAAACAGAGTTCCATAAAGCTTTATTAAAAATTCATAGGTATCATGTAAAAAGCCAGTTATCTCGACATCAGCAGTTGTAATACACAGTCCAAAAAGTTAGGTACCATTTCTTTATATCTTTTGAACCTTTAGTGATGAACAGAGGAATACTCCCATATTCTGCCACCAGTATTAATATGAGAAGGTCAGCGGCTGTATTTTAACTCATTCACAACTGCCATCAATATTTGAGTGCAATGGAACTAGAGTAAGAGTCTTCAATGTCAGCACTACTAAACCTGTTAAAATACAAACAGTAAATATCCATTCTGTTTTGGATAACAGCCAACATCTGGAACACCAAAATAACTGCTATACTGCATACCTACAAATCAGAGTTGAAATTATTGGCACCATAGGATTTTACCAACCTTACATAATTCCAATACTTTTTAGTGTTACCTTATAAAAGCAACTGAAACTTGATCAACATTATTTTGTGCAGAGAGACACACAATTTAATATTTACTTAAAACATTTGCCTTGAGGAACCAAATGTATTTTCCCTTTTTGTGTAGAGTCTACAGTTTGTAAAAAAAATTACTTTACTCGCAAACATGAGGGAAATATCTGCAGATTTTGCATTTCTTGCAGCATATGTTTAATTCTAAAGGAGGATAACAGGCAATTCATGAAATATATTTACTTAATGAGCATTCACACAATTTTAACTACTAAGACAATAATGTAGCATACAGTTGGTAGAGAAAACATTTTAGTTAGACGAGTACATTGAAGTGAAGTCATTTGTATTTCTTTAGAGAGATATTTTTTAGCAGATTCCAAAACCAAATCTCTCTGCATGAACAATACCAATGTGGTGTGGTCAACTTACCACTGAGATGCATTTAAAAGTCTTACAGTGTATTGTTACACTTCATACCCCTGTGTTTTACAGACAGTTTCATATCTAGTTATACTCATGCTGTTAAAGCAGCAAACAAAACAAAGCAAAACAAAGATTGCCACTTTTTTGATGATTTACTTTTACTGTTGACTCAATTTTTCCTTATGACCACACCCATAAAATGATGTCAAATTAGGTACTGGCAGTAATTTACATACATATACAATGCATTCTGGGTGATGAAAACTATCATACTTCTTTAGATGAACAGCTACTTTTTTACATTATGGTTTCATACACAGAGCATCAAATGTGTTAAATTTTCAAGGATCAATTTTCCAACCGGTGAGAAATTGCTGAAAAAGTATCCCAGTAGCATATAAGACTCCCTTATTGCTGCAGCTAGCATGGAAAATTGTAGTTTATACACTAATGTATAAAGTGAGGGATTGTGAGTACAGTCTTCTAAGATGTCATGCCAAGCATTTTAATTTTCAAGAAAATTTTCAAAGGTCTATGATTATGAATGTAATTAATTGTGAAACTAGCATGCTACCCTAAACACCATAACATTTAATATGGTTTATGATAAGGAGATTACTCCCACCACTAAGGTCTGCTTATTTAAATCTACCAAGGAATGTGTGACAATATACTTTAAGAACAGAGTGGCAGTCATATTTTGCATCTGATTGTCTAAGTATGATTCTTTGAAAGGTTTCCTATAAACTGCCAGATGGGGACCGGGAGACTGAAATTTGGCCTGCTATTCATAAGTACAGGAATCATTCAATGACTGCTTTGTATCTTTGCAAGATATTCATTTCCAATTAGTTTGGTATATAATTTCTGCTCATGGTGTGGAATGCATCACATGTTCAGACCATATCTGTTCATCATTACACAAGAAGCAAAAACAATTTATGTTTTTCCTGAATACCGACATTTTCATTCACTACATTTACAGTCATATGCAGTGACCAAATAACATACATTATATGAAGTTAATTTGAGCATTGGTATTTTTGTCTGAAATCACTTCCATTGCTAAGAGTTATAACACATCTATTGTAGAAATTTACTAGGAT
This sequence comes from Protopterus annectens, assembly GCF_019279795.1. NCBI lineage: Eukaryota > Metazoa > Chordata > Ceratodontiformes > Protopteridae > Protopterus > Protopterus annectens. The sequence continues at coordinate 132,204,986 of NC_056725.1, forward strand.
ATTTTGAGTAGTTTCAGAGATATTGTTCTATATTTCTTGGTACCACCAGAAGACCTGTGTGGCCATTTGACAGTTTTATTTTTTGACATTCAGTTCAAAGCAATCATAAACATTTGACATTTTTCCTGGTTGACAAATTAAATAATATTATTAATATATTTCATTAAATATTATTAAAAAAATTTACATATTTATCAGAGCAAAAGTGACACTTGTTGTCATTTAAATGGTTTATAAAAGTGTTTATTTAAGTTTGAGTCAGAGAGATATGGCACATGTTTGAGACTATCTTACTCATTTTCCCTAAAAATATTAATTCACACAGTATGTTGTACAAGGTTAGCCATCCAGGAGTCTCATTCTGAAAATTTTATAAGAATACCTTGAAGAAATGTATATATACTTATGTAATGTCTTTTGTATTTAGAGGCATGTTTAGGTCGCAAATTAACAAACCGTAAGATATATGAAACATTAATTTTAAATAAAAGTGTAAGTATCAGGTCTTTTTAGAACAGTGCAACTAAAACATATTAAAATGTAAATATATAGTGCTCCTGTGAATCCAGGCCTAAAAAGAATATGTAGTTTTGAAAAAAACTGATATTTTTATGATTGTTAAATTTTGCAGCATAAAAACATTAAAATTGTTCAGTCTTTTTCATTAAAACTCAAGATACAGCTGCTTCTTTGCTTTTAAAGCAAGGGGTGCAATCTGACAAGGTTTTATAGAAAACTATGCCAGTATAATACTAAGAAATTTTCATGAGAGTATTTTAAAACATATCAGAGACACAGTCATTTATATTCTGAGAGTAAAAATAGTCCAAACAGCCAGCAATCTGAGAACAGTCTGCTTGAATGTGAGCACTAGTAAAGGAGTTAACTAATTTGCCATTTACAAATGAAAACTGAGGGGTAGGCAACCATAACTACAAGATGAAGCTTACTGACAGCTTATAGCCCCAACAATCTCGGTAAACTATGAAACCTTCCATTAATTTTCTTATCGCATTTCAATATTATCTTCAGTGCCCAAGCAAATTATCTTTAGGTAAAGAGTGTCTTTATGTTCAGTTCAGTGTTTTTCCTTCTAAAGAGCTTGCAGTGTGCAATGACCTCTTCTTGACCAAATCTCTCTGGTGATTTTACCATTGACTACCATATAAATATATATATGTGCATGTATGTGTATAGTGCACCAGGTTTAAGGAAACTACACAAATAATCACTACCTTAATGCCAAGAAGACTGAACTTGTGCCATCCTACCGATTCCTGTTTTTTCCAAAATAACATAATCTCAAAGTTGACATATATAAGTAGCAGGGAGTGTGGCATGCATTTTTTGATGATTTTGTAGTATTAGCTGCAGTTTGCAGTTAAGTAATTCCAATGAACTATGATCGATGTCATGTGACTCAGTGACTGTTCCATGTATATGGGAAATAGAAAACATCTCCATGATGTTACAGCAGTCAAGCTTCTTAAAGGCTGGTATGTTATAAGCTTCTCATTCAAATGTATAAACCTATGAACAATTTCTAATTAAGTAACTTCCCTCTTGTTTTTTCTGTCTTGACTGTTATCTTATACATCCTGTACAAAGTCTATATAACTCTCTGATTACCTCTTACATCTCTTTTTGCATACTCGCTTACATGTTATCAAGGACTTTGTGTTTCCTCACCTGCCTATTACACCTCAGCTATCCCTCCCACTGAACATTTAAAGTACTTTATAATTAATCATACAGCCTTCTGAACTATGTTTTTTCTCTTCTAGTCTTTTTCTGAAATGTTCACTCTGTCTCTTTCTTCTCTCTCTCTCTCTCTCTCTCTCTCTCTCTTTCTGTCTGCCTCTTTCTCTTATTCTTTACAACCACTCCCCTAGCTGCATTTTTCTGGATGTCATCAGAGACATCCTGACAAGACAGTCTATCAGGCAATCATGATGGAAAACTTAACAATTCATTACTTTCAGTACAGTACTGTGGAGGGGTCATACTCTCTTCACAATTCTGTCAATGTAAATGAAACATGCAGTCTTGTTAAATTAAATGGTGAACAACCATACTTTTAAAAGTATATCACATATATGTTTACTGTCAGAGGTCAGTGTTAAAAGATACACACAATACTGATTAGAAAATTTTGTATTCAGGACAGAAATATCTGAGCAGCATAACAAAAATGGAAAGTAATTGGAAGCCATTCAGAACTCAGCAATCAAAACATTGCAGTAAGCACAGACACTTGGCATACTACTCATTAATAATCATGGACTCAGATTTCTAATATCCAGAGTGAAATGTAAATAATCTGTGAGATGGTTATACTTTTACTAGCAAACTGTTACCAGTTACCTTTCTGCCAGTTGTTCAGACACAGCAATTGTGAGAATTCTAAATACAAAAGCCTCTCATAACTGCATCTAAATACATCTAGCACTAGTCACTTAGTTCAGATGGCCAGACAGCCTGCTCTAAGCCTTTGAGGATCTGAAGCTGTCACTTCTCTATTCCATACCGCTCAGATTTCGCCTCATATTTTTGATCTGTTCCTCATAACATTTGTGGTTCTCTGACAAATCGCTGAGAATTGAAGTCACATTAGTAAGTTGCATTTGAATTTCAGACTTCATATCCTTCAGAAAATGAATGTTAACACAAATCCTGTTATTCTAGCAACTTTCTACATTTACAAGAGCAATACATAAAATCTGTACCTATTTTGGACCCTTTGTCCCCCCATTAGTTTAGGCTTTGACCAGATTTCTTGCTCTAAAAGGTTGAGAGGTATGATCTATTCTGCCCCAGGCATCAGTACTGTCCATCATTCTTCCAGCATCACTAAATCAATCACATCAGTCTGCCTCTGGTCACTCTTCCTGTACGAGAGGTCCTCTTTACTTAATTAAGCACTCATAACACTAAAAATAAGCTGCCAAAAGCTGGAGAGGTATGGTCTTTAATTCCTATAGGATAACCATACACACACATTGTAGTACTTGTTATATGAATTCTTAAACTCAAATTTCATATATTAAAGCCAAATTTATATTATGGGAAAACAACGTTCAATTAATGAGCATATTAACAAATCTCTGAAAGGTGGACATTTTTGCATTCTACCTCAGACAGTTACAGCCGCTATTACAGATGATAATATCATGTTTAGGACCTTGTTGGATGATGGCATCACTTGGTTCAGTTTGTTCAGTTTGACTAGGATGAGGAAGTATACAGTATATATAGGGAGTAAGAGCAGGGCCAGGAGTATGTATCCTTGTATAAGAGTTACCATGGATGATATTAGAACTCGATTGCTAGTCTGACTTTGAACAAAGTGTGAATTTAAATGCTGTTTGATCTGTTTTGTTTTGTTTTATTTTTTTTCCCATTACCCTACTGGTGGATGAAGATTGAACTTTTGAGCTTCAGTTGCCCAAGGATCATCTCACCAGCGATGGGTGTTCCTCCAATGGAAATCACTGTCAGTGAAGTGTGCTTGCAGTGCTGCCCTTTCTGGGGGGAATTTCCTTCAAATTTCCTCAAAATTAGTGTGACCATGGAGTTGGCATATATAACTCTGGGGGTGTTAATGGTCCAGATGGAACTTGTCCTCATCAAAAACACTTAAATTGTTTTTTCAGTCATTTTTTTCACTGAATGCAGTTTGGGGATTCCTATGCTCTGTGCATCTATTTTCTTCCACTCATAGAGGAATCATGTTAAATTGTGGTGATTTAGTGATCCCTCTTCAGTAGAGATTAAAATAGAGAGCTCTGCTGTGACATACCAAAATGACACTATACATGGTCACACCATTATCCATGTGACTGCATATGGTACTATTACACTAGCAGTAATGGTCCTGTCTAGGACCATGGGACTTGCCGGTGGAACATGGATCAGATGCCAACATGCTTTAGTTTGGTATGCACTAATTTCATTGACCTGGTCTTCCCTCAGACCATTCAGTAGTGTCTTGGGGTGGAAGTCTTTTTGAGTTCTAAATTTGGTGTGCATTACATATATTTCAAAAAATGTCACCATACTCCAAAAATAAAGGAAAAGCAGTCTGTTTGGAAACAAAGCAAGTAGTCCCCCTTAAAGGAAGAAAATGCATTAGAGAATCATAGTAAAATATATATGGGAGGCAGTAGCAAAGAACACACACAGTCATTGATTTTATATGCAGAGAAATGTTGATCAAGACAATTGAAAATACTACCTTCCTTGTAAACAGTGACAGGAATTCATGGGCAGTGCACTATGTATCTCAAATTAGCATGGATAGCAGCAAAGCACAGGATGTGGGTGATTCAAAGACACAGATATCATACTTGCACAATGGTCAAAATAGCACTGTATGCAGCACAAACTAATCAGTGCATACTAATATGGAAATGAGGAACCCCGTGCAAGTGAGCCATTGGAATTATGCAAATAAAGGAATCCAAAATAGCAGATCAGTTCAGAAATGTATAAATGGCAGTGCTGCACAGTGGTGGATGCCCATTTTGAATACCACTGTTTGGCTTACAATAGCAGAAATAATAGCAGCAACAGCACAGCACTGTGTGACGGAAGGCACCTTTGGACCAGTCCTTGCAGTGTTGGGAGTCACATCCTTCTCACTGCTGGACCAGGACAAAAACACTGGATCTTACACACCACTGAACTGCTGATTACATGCCAACAGTTCATTGATCAACAGACTGTGGACCATTTTTGAGTGGACAGAGATACTGCAAGGGGTCTAATCATACCATGTTACCAAGAAGTAGAATCAAGGGTGGTGCATAGTATGCTCATTCCTGTAAATACAAAAGTATGTGTAGCTGTATTCATCTTACGTACAGAGGACACCATAGGGATATCACAGGCTTCAATCTCATGAATCCAAAGGCAGCTCTTCAATGTAATGCTACAACATGTAGAGGACCATTTGTCCCATGGATAGAGAAGGACCATGAGCACCTTTTATAGCATACCCCATTTCCCTGAGGCCTAGATAGCCATATATTACATGCATATTAAAATCACGGCTCCACTGGCCCAGTGGTCCGACTCCTGCAATATCAATAGGAACGGCTTCCACTTCCAGAACAATTAACGCAGTTTGTAATGCCTAGAACATTAATTACAATGTATCAATGCACTAGCCAGGTAGTTCACATAATTCATGCATATCAATGGTTCTTGGAAGGGGGACTTCCCACAGAGCGAATTGGATGGTAGATATACACAAATGCTAGGTAGACAGATGCATCCACACAGTTACCATGTCAACAGGGCTCATGTAACATGTGGTGTGTTGTAGGCAATGCTGACTGTGTCCCAGAGCCTTGTTTGGTGACCCCAGGATACAACCTTATGACCATACAGGCATTGGTCTTTAAAACAACCCATGCAGAAATGTAGTGGAACCTGTATTCATATCCTGAAAGGATGTTTCGGATATCAAGGCACCTCAGAAAGGGCATTGTAATACAGTCCAAACAGATGCATCATGTTTTTTGTTGTGGGTGCCGTAATACATAATATTGCATTGCACACTAAATGGAGTTGCAAATGAAAATCATGAAAGGACCTTCCATACTAGTTGAAGCAGAAGTAGCTGTAGAAGGGCATGGTAGAGAGTTAGGATAAGAATAAGCAAAACACAGACGCAGGCACAATATATTGCAGCATTGGTAAAGCAGGAACATCTGGTCCATGTCCACATTTACAGGCCATGAAACTGACAACAGAGACTAAAATGTAGTATGTGGTGCCACACCCAGGTTAGGCAGAACCTTGCATTTTCTGGCCATACTGTGCATTTGATGTCACCATACTTACACAGGCAAGGGGTTTGGCACAGTCATCATTATTCATGCAGATGTGAAGCACAGTGACAGGTTACTATAGCACTAAAGTATGGGTTAGGAACATAGGAGGTGAACATGGCTGGTGCATGCTCAGTGAAGATGGAAGGAGTCAAGGAATCACATCCTCCAATGGTGGGCCAAGCTTCCATAGCATGGACATAGGTGGTATCTACTGTGTTATGTGAAGTCAAGCTTCCATAACATGGACATAAGTGGCATCTACTCTGTTATTCTGCATTGCTGAGGCTTGGTGTAGTGCATGAAAGGGAACAGGTAGAACCACAGGACTGTACAAGTACACCTTAATGTTCAGTTGATGAGCACAGTTACCAATGACCTGGGTGATGCCACATTAGGGGAGTAGGGCAGACTGTGTACCCACAGATGGCTTAGATGGTACAGAATGATGGTTGTATATCACTGGAGATAACATGGCAGTCAGTGGGTGTGAATGGTATGCTATGAGATGCACATAACTATGGCCACAGCCCTCCAACCTTTATGTATCTGTTATGATCTGCAGTTTTGGCTATGCACAGCCCCCACACACACACACACTGTAGCCATCCCCAACATATGGCCTTGCTACCCTACAGCCTTTTTATATGTCCTTCTGATGTTTTCCTGTGTTTACAGTTTTAATCCCTAACAACTGCAGGTGGATAGCAGAGTGCCATGCCAGTGTTGTGGGTTCCCAGTTACACTTGCACCAGGAAAATTTGCCTTGATCTTAGTGATGGCCACCATAGGGTTTGTTGTTGTGGTTGCTGATGTACTTTGTTAGGCAGAAGTCCTTCCTTAACTCTTGGAAGCTTCATGTTTACAGAGATTTTACTGAAATTTCTCTGTTGGGAAGCTGTACAGTGGTAAGCCATGGTATTCAAAATAGGCCATAACTTTACATCTCATTAGCAAGAGCCAGTTAGCATGGCAGTTACTCAAAGTCAAATAGATCAAAATTTACCTATGATCTGCTGCTATTGTGTAACTATATGATGTGAGCCATGCATGTCATAGTGAACACAAAGCATGTGACCTGTATGCTCATGCATATGCAGTCTACACTCATAGCATCATGATGCAGCACTATGACCATATTGTAATACCATGATGCAGCACTATAGGGCCACATCCTGGCACCACAGTGGAGTGCCACATTGTATAACGTGATAGAGAAACATGCATCCATGAGCACTGGTATCCATGCTGATCCTTCAGCTGATCTAACAGAGTGAGTGTGGCTACTTCAGTTACTTCAGAATGCCGATCTCCAGATTGGTGTCAAAAGTAAAAGCTAAAGTAAACTTTATTGTCATACAGATCACCAAAGAGGAAAAAGTGCGTATCACTGCATGAAATTTTGATGCTCAGGCTCGTACCATATGACTGAATTTAGAGAAAGAAGATAGATTAAATTAATAAAAAAATAAATTAAATTAAATTAAAATAAAAAAAAAAATAAGATACAAAAAGTAAATAAAGTAAAACAAATTTGAAAACTCTATTTACATCAGAAACACAATAAATACAACAATAAGAATAAACTCAGTAGAAATATAAGGATATTTGAAAAAAACAGTACTATAATAAATAAGAGAGACACACGTAAACTTACTCACCACCAATACATACCATAAATATACAGTTCACAGTTTTCCTAGTGCAGAGAAAGACATATGAAGTAAACTATTCAGAGAGTTTATGTAAACAACAATGACATATTGCACACAAATAATGTTTTACCCGGGTCTATATTAGAACACCGAACTTTCAAAATTTCAAGTGGTCTAATATCGACCCGTTTTCAGCGAACACTGAAAATATTGAAGAAACAGAAAACCAAATTTTTTCCCTGTGAAAAAATTTGGTTGTCCGTTTCTGTTGCTTCGGTATTTTCAGTGCTGTGGTGGAAAGTTACGGGTCGGGTTCAGGTAAGTGTGCGACTGTGTGGATATGAGCGTTAGAGCGGGTTAGGTGAGTAAGGGTTAGGGCGCGGGTCAGGTAAGTGTGCGATTGTGCGGACATGAGGGTTAGGGTAGGGTAGGTGAGTTAGGGTTAGGGCGCGGGTGAGGTGACTGTGCAATAGTGACGGACCTTAGGGTTAGGGTTTGGGTTAAGGTAAGTGGATAGTTAGTGGTGTATGTATAGTTTAGTGTAGGGTTAGGTGTAAGAGTTTAGGTGTATGTGTGTGTATTGCTGTTTGTTTGGTGTGCTTGTGTTGTGTGTATGTGTGCTGTTCTGTATTTTCGATGTTATACATTTTCGAATAATAGGGTTCGATATTAGAACACTCAAAATTTTGAAAGTTCGGTGTTCTAATATAGACCCTTTTGCCCATATAGCGTGTTAGGCTATGGGTTTGTTATTCAGCAATCTGATAGCATGTGGGGAGAAGCTATTATGCAATCTGGAATTCCTACATCTAATGCTTCTGTAACACTTCCTTGTTGACAGAAGTTTGAACAATCCATGAGCTGGATGGTGTATATTCCTCAATAGTTTTTGGACTCTGCCATAGCATCTGTTTGAATACATTTCCTGTAGGGATTGAAGGTTGGAGCCAATGATTTTTGTGGCTTGTATAACAATCTTATCCAGTGCCTTCCAATCAGCTTGAGAGTAATTTCCATACCAGACAATGATGCCGTTTGTCAGTACACTGTCAATCGTTGCTCTGTAGAAGGTGAGTAGGACCTGTGAGAGGAGTTTACCTCTACGAAGTCTCCTCAGGAAGTGGAGACATTGTTGGGCTCTCTTTATAAGGTAGGAAGTGTTTGTGCCCCAACTTAGGTCTTGTGAGATATGTATCCCTAGGAATTTGGTGCTATTTACTCTCTCCACTGCGGCACCATTGATGATGATAGGGGTGTGTGACCTTTTCTTCTTCCTAAAATCAATGATGATTTCTTTTGTTTTCCCAACATTTAGTGCTAAGTTGTTGTCAGTGCACCAATGAACGAGTTGGGTTACTTCTTCCCTGTGGGCCCTCTCATTGTCCTTCTTGATAAGGCCAATTACTGTGGTGTTGTCTGCAAATTTGATGATTCTATTTGACTGATGCATAGCTATACCAAGTGTACCAGGTGTACCAGGGAATGTACATCTTTTCTGGTCTTCCAGCACAGGAAATATATGGAGCTCCTGGTGGCACATTATAAATGGCCCATTGTGCAAAGAAGATGCCTGTTTGAGCAAATTATGTCCAATGTCAGCTGATTCATATACTCAGATGAGCAACACCTGCATCCATTCAGCCAATTGAAATGATGCCAATATGGATTTCTTCCCCAGTGGGAGACACAGGTTCAAGAGAGTAGGCCAGACATGTACAGTAAGCAGTTTCTTCAGTGCTATTGTGTAACAGCATGTACTTTTTTCCAGTGGCAAGAGAGTAGCAGCTGAACATGACCTGGTATTATAGCTGGAAAAATCACCTTTCCCATCACCAAAGTGTGAATGACATGTGTGCTAGTCCACAGTAGTATTGAAAATCTGTTTGTAGCATACATGTGTGATATGTTTTTCCCATTGTGCTAACCATCTGCAGGTTCCACAATGGAAGTGGAGGAAGTGAGGCTGTAGTCACTTCAGTCTTTGATGGCCAGTGCTTCTGATACTCTGTCTTTAGTGGCCACCAAATCTGCTTCTCAGCAACAGGACAGCTCCCCAGCTGAAGGTGACCTGGAGGGGTCACTGTTTCCCTCTGTGCCTGTTTCTGTGGGTTGGAGGCTCCTCAGCTGTCAGTGAATGGGAGAAGTTTCTAGCTATCTGCCAGCATCAGTTACAGAAGCAGTTGGGTGCCAGGGTTCACTGACAACTGCATGCCCTGCTCAACTTGGGAACATGCAGCACCTTTTGGAATGACTGGTGAAGTGGCACAACTGGCGGGCTTTGAAAGGGGAATAGCCATTCAATTATATCAACCATCCAAGTGAGTGTCCTAGGACCCCAATCCTGTAAATATTATTCAGCAGTACATATGCAGATCCCATTATAACTGTTATCTATAGCAAAATAGGGAAATGGTTAGAGTGAAAGTTACATTAAACATTAACTTGTTATGTTGTCCAGATATAAAAATAATTTCAAATCTTGTTTGTTGTCATGCAATGCACATGAGTGTTGAAGGACTCAAAACAATAACTATTAAACATTTCAGTGTAGAGACATTTAACTAATCATTTGTTTTCAACCTTCCACTGGAACCTTATTATTTAGTAACAGCTAGCATTCCTGATTCATAGCCCTTGGTTCTCCAGTCTATTTCTTGGCTGGGGTGTTTTCTGTCTGAAGTCTGCATGTCCTCCCTGTATCCATATGGTTTTTACTGAATGTTCCACTTTCAATCCACATCCCATAGACATTCAGTAGTTATTTTGTGATCTTTTAAAAAATCTAAAGTGTGTCTGAGTGTGTGTGATGGCGGGGGGTATGTGTGCGTGTATCTTGTGATAGTCTGACATCCTATCCAGGACTAGTTTCTCTGCATTGTATCACTTTGTGTAGGGCCTTATGATGCCGGAACAGGTAAAGCTTATTATCAGAAGATGAATAAAATGAATGAATGAAAATGTCATATTTATTTTTCAAGCAAGCCAAATGGAACTAATGTAATAATTTTATTTATTTATTTATTTTGGGGCATTACTCAGCTAGAAATAAAGAAGCCCCACATTTATGGAACAGAGGCATAAAGCACTGACTGCACCCTAGATACCCCATGTTTGATTAGTGCATAGGAAATAAAGGGGTAGAGAGAAGATCCATCATCAACTCACACATGCAGGGGGAGGGAAGGGGCTCAGGGTCATCACTTGTGGTGGTACCTAGAAAGAACACTGGGTGTAGAACTCACAATGAATGAGACCACGAAAGCATAGACTGCCTGCAGCTGGGAATAAGCATGTGAGTGGAGACATGCATACTCCCCATGATTGGCAGCACTAGTGAAGTTCTAATGAGCCATGGTGGGATCAGAAGTTCGAAAAGGAAGGGATAGAAGGGAGGTTTAGAGGGTCCAGCAGATGGGCATGCTCTTCACCACCCCAGGAAGAAAAGAGCTGATAAAGCACTTCAGCCTAGGAATGAATGAGTTGTGGGGCTCTCACCTGAGCTGCAAAATGCCTAGTATCTGCAATGAGAAAAGCAAATATACTGAAAAACAAAAGAGGGAAAGGAAGCCACTGTGCAAGACCCTGAAACAACAAAAGAAAAAAAATCCTTACGCAAGAACAATGACAAGAAACATTGAAACAATCTACTATTGTTTGTCTGTCTGCCCCTCTGACTCAATAAAATGCATTTTCAGGACTGTGTTACTGGGGACTATTTATGATTTTTTTTGTGCATTGCATATCTTACTGTATTTTTTGATGTATGTAGAATGCTTCCTGTCCTTATATTGCTTTAATTTTTGTTTGCACACTACTTCGACTTAGAGTTGATTGATTGTTTACTTAAAATGCCCTTGAAATTATAAGGATTTGATTACCCATTACAGAAACAGTAAACATTAAAGATTATTGCTGGAGTAGAGTAGCGGCTAAGTTCAGAGCTCTTCTCCTGCTATGTTTAAGTGACATACATACAAAATGAACGTACCAATTGTTAATTAGAGGAAATGCCAGTCCCATGTGGAAATGATTCATCTGAATAAATTATTCAGGCTGGCCTAAAAAATCTGAAAAAGGAATGCTGTAAATGCAAATGCAGATTTCAAGGTGATGACATTTTAATAGTCTTGGGTTCACCAATAAAATATGAACACTTAAAACACACGTCAGCCTTGGAGCTAGTAATATGATGGTAAAAGAATGTACGCCACTGTCATGACTGAACATGAAAGCAAGTTAACAGGAAGTGATTAAACTGCTTAAATGTCCATTACCAACTTTCACACTATGGAAGAATATTTCTATTTATTTCTGTCATCCCTAAATGTGGAAAATAACTTGCAGCATTTTTTGAGCATGTCTCTTTCTGGTGATTACAGTAGTACATACAAAAAGAAAAAGATGAGTCACAACATAGGGTCTATATTTAAAAGCAGCAATAAATTAAAAGTCTTCACTCAACATTTTTTTGTTTTGTCATACGTCTCTTTTTAAGTAGAGTAGTAGACAGAATCTACAAAAGAAAGAAGCCAGCAGTTGGCTACAGTCAAAATACAAACAGACAGCACAAAGACAGTATAAAGCGCAAAGCACATGGGCTCTCAATATGCAAAGCATTCCTCTCTTTACTTTCTTGCTATGTATTAGACTAAGTGCAGGGCATACAGCTAGTTCTATCTGTGGTTACTCAAATGGTTCAGCATGTCAAAGCAGTACAACTCAATAACATTAAACTCTTAAATAAATTCCATTTTCTCAAAACAAATTGATGGATGTCATACACTAACAGTCAAAAAGACTATAAATTGTTATACTTTCCATGGGCCTTAAATCATAATTACTGTGCCTACATATATTAAAACTAGCCAGCTGACTGGAGTAGTAAAGACTATGTTGGTAGGTCATTGTAGCAGAACTAACAGCAATCAGTTTAAACAGTTCAGTCTCTTAATGACAGCTATTATGTTAGCATATGGGTCAGCATTACCATAGCATGTCTTGTAAAGTAGCTGTAGGTTATCAATTTGACTGTACTTTGAGTGTTTCTTTATGATCACTTTGTTTATAAGAATCTTAAATTTAGACTGTGTCACTGAATTCAGAAAAATGAAAACTGTTCTTTGTTATTCCTTCCCATCCTTATAAGCATCTCACACTTTCTCTCTCTCTCTCTCTCTCTCTCTCTCTCTCTCTCTCTCTCTCTCTCCAGTGACCTAACTTCCTTAATACTATCCAGCTGTTTGGCTTAAAAGACCAAATTTACCCATTTGATGCAGATATGCATAGACAGAGAGAGAGAGAGAGAGACACACACACACATGCACACACACACACACATATGCACACACACACAGCAGAAAATTTAAAAATAAAATCAATTATAATGGAAAAACATGGAGTAATATGATGGTGATATTTTTTCTAAGTTGCTGGATCAGCTACAAAGATGTCCTCTATGCTGTCATCTCCCAAAAATGAGATAGAGGATTGTTAGCATCCACTGTGAACCTAGAATGATCTAAAGTGTAATCCTCTGACCCACTCAGACTACAGAATTTGTACTTCTTTCTGAGGTGGTCTAAAGTGGGAAGTACTTGACTGATGTATGTTCACTAACAGTAAGGTTGCTGAACTGAGACATATTCATTCATTACTCTTTTCCTGTTTATAATCCATTTTGGGAAAATGGATGGTTGCCCATTAAAGAGCACATAACAAGTGCAAGACATGTTTCTGGAAAAAATAAAAAAAAAAAAGATTTCACATAAACAGTGAGAAAGACTCAAATTTAAAATTCCTGGGCAGCATATCAGTCTGACAACTGTGTAGTAAAATGTCAGTATGACACTCTCTAATGAGTAACACGGACGACAATGGAGAAGGTCTGAATGAGATAAGAAACACAGACACAGCTAGTCAGAGAGCTGCGATAGATGTGGCAGTAGGAAGTAGGAAAAGTAGTCAGAAAAGTAAACGTTTATACTAAAATAGCTCTCTGCTAAAAAGTAGGATAAAGAGCAAGGAAGAAAAGTTAGACTTCTCACAACAAGTGGCAGGAGACAAGGCCTGTCATTATTTTACTAGTACATGTTTCTGGGGAGGGGGGTTGTAGGGAAAATGTAAACAAAATCTAATTTTATTACAATTTAGAAGTACAAGAAGCTTGAAGCCATTGATTTGGATATGGATAGTTAAGATGCAAGCAATAAATGTTTCTAGTCCCTTTAGTTTTGCATACAGGTCAGGTATATTTTTATCAGTCAGAGGGAAAGTTGTGGAAGATAACTAATAAAGAGTTGAAGGAATGTATTTGGAAGGAAAGAGGGCAAGAGTTCAATAGGATACTTTGCTTCTCTCTGTAATAAAAGGTAGTTTAAGAGTACAACATTTGAAAGGATATTTTTAGAGCTGTACAGTTAATGCTCATATACATAACACAAGCAGAAGATTAGAAATGAAAGTGAAAGGCATGACAAAGTGGCAGGGGCATTCAAGAAATAAGGCGAGAGTAGGATTTTGGATGCAGGCCCTTAAGGAGAATAACAACAACCATATGGACTATTATATTTATAAAATAGTAGGAAGTATTCTAAAAATTAAGTCAATGTGGTAATGAAGATTTTTTACCACTAGGGCTGACTGCAAGCAGGGGTACTGAAAATAGACAAGAACTGGCTGGAAGGTATTGCAGAAAATGAGGAAAGGAATCAATCTAATGAGGGCAAATAAATATGGAGGAAAAAGCAATATAGTGGGGTGAGGCTAAATGGAAGTTTGGACTGCAGAATAGAGACTGCATCAATGCCTACAGACTGTTGTAACGAGAAATGATAAAGAAGTCTTAAGTGAAAGACCAACTGTGGTTGAGTTTTTTGCTGTATCTTGAACATGTGCTTTTAAAAAGAAGATAATTAGTAGGGTATATAAAATATTGAAAAAAATATAAAAGAATCAATCAGAAGAAGGTAGAAAAAAATTAGAAAGAAAATAAATGGAAAGGCAATTTACAAAGAAACAGTGGGAACACATTGGTATGACCGCCTAGAATGCAACAAAATCCAGAAAGTTTAGGGGTTTTGAATGGAATTGTTTGCATATGTATTTTATACCCCAATCAGACTTCAGAGATTTTTTCCTCAGGTAGATAGTAATTGCTGAAGGTATGATAGGAAAGAGAAAGGTAATTTGGAATATGTTTCTTGAGAATGTAACCAGGTAGCAGATCTCTAAGAATTCCCATCAGAGTGATATGTCAGAAATGTTGGTGGAGCAAATGAAATATAGAATTTGAATTGCCTACACATAATAAGGCCTTGCTAAGTTTTATGAGGTTTATGATTATTCCTTGAAAATCTATTCTCTGACAGACAAATAAATGAAAAAATAATTTTAAAACTTTTTTGCAGGGATCAAGCCCCCCTGAACCACCCATATAGGGGTAGAACCACACCCTCCAATATATATATTTGCAGGGGTCAAGACCATCCTGGACAACCTATGTAGGGGTAGACCTCCATACACCCTAACACACACACACACACACACACACACACACACACACACACGTGTGTGTGTGTGTATTACAGCTCCACAGTTGCACAGCAGAGCAGTGCAGAAAGTGCAGCATCGCATGTTCACTTAAAGCCAAGTCTGCTGTCAGTCATACAAACAGCGCTCTGCAAAAATACACATTTTATGGTACTGGATGTCACAAAAAGCAAATATTAGAAAATGGAAATCAAAATCTAACAAAACTCTAACTAAAAAGTTAAATCTTGTAAAAGAAATAACTGAATTAGATGTGGGATCTTTGGAAAAGCGAAGGTGTAAGCTACAAAAGAAATAAATGGAATTTGTGGTAACGATACATGCAAAATAATGTTCAGGAAGAGGAGTAAATTAAAAGAAAGGCAGGACTTGAGCAGTTTATGTAATCCTGGACTGAATGACAATTTTTAAAAAACAAGTGTCTGTGTGATACAGGAAACTAAAGAAACATATTTACAAGAGGTTTTTACTGTATGTGTGCCCTTGTCCTTGTTAAAATTTTGTGAATTTTATAAAGGTATTAAAAAAGAACCAGAGCCTCTTTATCTTACTGCAAATAATGCAGTTTAATTCTTCCAGTTCCTCTGAATCCATCCTGCCAGGTGTTTCAAATAAACATAACTGAAAACATCATTTGATTTTAATGCTATCAATTCATGGCAACAGAACGTTATCCCAGCAATGTACCTATGTTAAATGGGTAAAAGAGTAATGGAGTTTCCTGGCTACAGTCTTTTTTTCTTTAATAAAATTGGTATTGACTTCCGGGTAATAAAGTATAGAGTCCCAAGCTGGAAAGTAAGTCTGGGTGAATAGTGGGCAGGTGGAAGAGAAGGTTGGGTCATGTGAACAATGCACAGGTATAGTGCCCGTTTTTCCTTGATGTAAGAAGGTGACATGACATAATAGATATACATGCTACTTTTACAACTAAATATATGGCTGCAAATAATTTAAGAACATTTGACTATCTCAAAGTAATTTCTATAAGGAATGGTTTCTGTAACATAGTCAAATGAAAAAAGTAGTTAATTTAATTAATCACAAGAAGGATTGCTACACAATATTTTATTACTGCTAAATGACTGAGTCACTGAGAATAGTATTCAATATACATGCCACAATGTTTAAAAAAATTGAAATTAATAATATACTGTGCCATAACTTAAATATGGAACTCTTATTCCATTCAGTCCTGGAATCTTTACCAATTTATCAACTAAGACACCAAGACACCGGAGTTACTAAATTCATGTTTACCTTCTATACCTTCTATATACTATCGTGTCTTCTTTATTTCTGTCTGTTTCATTATACAAATGTCCTATAAAGATACAGCTGAGGCATATTTTAGATGCCATTTGTGCGTGACCACTTTATATCCTGTTTCCTGAAGAGGTAAGTTTACTTTTTTTAGTGTAAACTACCAGTGTGAGGATTTGCTAAACATGAAACTAAGGACATCTTCTCTAGAATCTTCTCTTTTGCCCTCCATTCTTAATTCTGCATAAAGTGGCAATGTTATGGTCATCCAATGTTATGCAACTTTTGCGATATTAGAGAGAAATATTAGAGAACATGTATTTGCATATATCTTCAAATGGCAGGGAAGTGATGGCGAACCTTTTGGGATCAGCGTGTCAAAAATTTGGAAAATGCCTATCTTGACTCTGCTGTTGTATCACCCCCCCACACACACACAAAAAAAGAAACAATTATTTACATAGTAATTTAAAAAGTACAGTCCAATCATGTATGCCGCTATGTATTATAAAAGAAAAATCAGTGACTTACAATAGACAAAGTGATATGCCCACTGATAATTGGGCTTAAAATAGTGCAGCAAAAAATTGCCCTACTAATAGTAATTTTGAATTGAACTGAAAAAATATGGAATACACTGCCTATAATTTGATTAACATCAATTAATGACTTTTTTGTTGCTGAGTTTTAATGGCTAAGTGCAGGGTCACATATTTCTTGCATTTTTGTTAATTTAGTTTCCTTGGTAACTTGATGTTGGTGAACACTGGTGTGTCACCCAAAACATTGTGGCTTGTCACCTTTGACACGTGTGTCATAGGTTCGCCATCACTGGCATAGGGCATTTCCTTCATCTACTCTTTGGAGTTTTGAATCAATATTCCTCTTTAACTGCTAATATGAAATATTTCTGCTGTGTCTTTCACACAAAAGCTGCCAGGAAAGGGAGGGTTTAGTTCTCTTTGGTACATCCCAAGCATCTTAAAAACCATTAATAAAAAACTTGGCTCTCTTTACATAATCAAACCTTTCCTTACCCCACTTGCTAGAACTGCAATTGCCCATTCCCATCTGCTATCAACTCTTCTTTACACCTCACCTCTATTCTCCAACTTAAACAAAACAAATCTTAATAAACTATCATCCTGCTATAACCATATTGCCAGATTTGCTACTGACACAGCCTACCATACACACCTCTGTCGCAACCTAAATCGCCTAGGATGGCTTGAACTGCCAAGCCTATTGCAGTTCAACCAGCTAGCAGTGGCATATAAAGTCGCTTACCAACCAGAAAATACACCTGCACTAAAAAATATTATCAGGCCCTACACCAGCACCCGGCCACTGTGATCATCTGCTAGTTCAAACATACAAATCCAACTACTCAGCTGGGGACTCTCTGTTTGCTAACTCTGTTGAAAAAATATGGAACAGACTCCCAGCTGACTTGACCCTAGAACCCTCACTAACTCAATTCAAAAACAAGCTCAAGAAATACTTCAAAACTCATTGGTTATGTTCTTGCACTAACCCCGACTAGTGACCTCTCTATTTCTTAGATGCCTTACCTTCAACTACTTCTAACTTTTTTCTACCACTCCATTTCAGGAAGGGTCAATTGTATAACTGCTGCTCGGTGTGTCTTAAACCTGAATGTAATGTTATGTATGTTTAACTTTGAAAATAATGTTATGTATTGTAAAGTGTTTTTTTAATAAGTTAGTACTATATGTGCTAAATGCTGGTATTGCTTATGACTGTAATCTGCTTGAAACTAGCATTTACTAAACGTTCAATGTGCATTATTATCTTGGAGCTTTTCTCCCCGAGCCTCCGCTAAAAATGGACATGTATCCAGTCGGACTATCCCGGTCAACAAATGTAAAATAAAATAAAAATAAAATAATAAATCTTATATATATATATATATATATATATATATATATATATATATATATATATATATATTTATACCAGACCTCTCTATGTTCCTTGTTCCTATGTTCACTCCTGATTTTCCCCTGCTAATGTTGTACCTATATTTGGAGGTCTGTCCCTATTTTCAGGTTTGATCTATACCTGCTCACAATTTTCTGAATCCCCCTCATCACATGTGTTTTTTGAAGCTGTCTAGTACACAGAAAACCACACCAACATACTAGTGGGTCCAATAATTTTCAGAGGAAAAATATGATCTTGTGTGGCAGAATTTTGCAATATAGTTTATTAATTTCTACAGATTTTACACTGCCTTTTTGACAACATGCTTGTATTTTCCATTATTTTTGTCATACTCCATTTTTCAAATGTGTATCTGAATAGCATCCCACATTCCTGCTTGAAGTGGGAAGAGAATGTGTTATTTGCTATTAAGATTTTATGTTCATTAGAAGTCCAGATTTTTATCTGGATGAACCTACTTTTCAAAGGCCATGGTACTTATTTTCAATGTTTGCATGTTGGGAAGTATAGACAGATAGATAGCAAGAGTGCTCGCCGGCAGGTGCAAGAGGGTACACTTGTACCCCCCTAGATTTTGACTTAAAAAAATGTTTGTGATGTAATGCCAATACAAAAAAAACAGCTTCTTAAGGTGGTGGCATCTTCTCCTTTAAGGAGGACCATGTGTGCATCGCATGCATACCATCACTAATGTAAAGGCATTCCAGACTTGCATGCACAATTTAAAATAGCTGTTCCTGTAAGAGGAATAAGTAAGGTAAGTGTGCCTGAGTCAGCTAGCTCTTTGGTTTGGGGTTAGCTGTGTAAAAGCTGCCTCATGTGCTATGATATCGGTACTCTGTGAAGGTGTGATCAGAATGTGTGGGAAGCCTCCCCTAGCTTGAGTTTTCCAGCTGTGGTGCTTAAAGACACCTTTCTCCAGTGCTTGTAGGCCACAGAGAGGTAAGCAGTGTTGGCTACTTTAACACTGTGAATAGGCCTAGGCCAAGCCACTTATATTTTCCTTGTGACAGTGGTAGTATGAACATGGAAACATGGACACTAGCTTAAAGTCTTAACTTAAGGTTGGAAAGGCTCAAGTTTTTACTTTGGGCAAAGATAACACTGGAAGGATAGAATGCATTTCTGTAAAACACAGACTAACTAACTGCCAAAGTAAACTTCTTCCGTGATAATGTAGTTTTTGTGCATAGATTCTATTAGTCCAAAGTCCTGTATGCTTAGAAGGTTGAGAACGTTATAGTTGTTTTCCTCAAGGACACTTTTTGAATTGTCGATCATAGATTATCGTTCTCCATGGTGACAGAAATGACATTGAAAAATACTTTTATAAATAATAAAAGAAGCAACATACTTTGTGGAGGTTGCACACATCCTTTTCAGATTGTTGTCATTAATAGCTGGTTTGTGTAGGTTGTGTTATGTGCTAAATTATGTGGAATCAAACTGATGTATTCTTTTCCTTTTTAAGTACTTCTTGGACTGATTGTGTATGACAAGTTGCCAGATTCATGGCAGTTTCAGAATAGCAGATCTAAGTGCAGTTAAGCATGGTTATGTGTGAGGATTACAGTATGCACATCAGGTTGTATTCACGCATTAAAATGTTAAGGGGTAAGCAGGAATGACGCCTAGTTCAGGTAGCACAAGTTATATGAAAGTGTGCTGTGTGTCAGTGCCTGACATTTGAGAGGTATGCTGACTGGTTTGATTTTGAATCATATCTGTCAACTGTCATTGATTTTGACTCACATTTTAGCTCTGTTCCTCTTACTCTCTCCTAAAACTGGTAATATTTGGAGAAAAGGTGGTGAATTACACTTAATGACAATATTTAAGTTAAAGACTTATTTTATTTCAAAAATTCTGTACTGTATTCTCTTATTTTGCCATGTCTCAAGTTATTGGTACTAACCTATTAAAGGTGTTCCTAATTGTCCTGATTATTTCTGGATTTGTCCCTGATTGGTTGAGAGCAATGACTCTTGATTGCCTTCTGAGGTGCAAGGAATTGTGCATCTTGTGGTTGGTTTGTATTTGTTTGTGGAAATCAAAATGTCATATGCTGGAATTTTTTTAAGCATAACAATTTTAAGGAGCAAGTCCATTGCTTCCCCTAACAAGGTTGTCTGCAGATGCACACTCCTAGTCCTAGGAGATTTTTAACTACAGACCTAAAAGAAAACTGCATTAAATTCTGAGTGAATAGAACAAATGGATGCCAAGCCTTAGGTGATAAGGACATGAGAGTCAGCCTCACCTTTCCTCCCCATGTCTACGTCCCCCTCCCTCAATTCTACTTACTTTGATCCAAGGTGAAAGATAAGTATCATGGCAATTCCTGTCCTAGGAAACATAAACACAGGTGGGAAACCAATCTTTGCCTTATTTGCTTGATCAGGTACACCAGAAATGTGAATTTCTTCAGATGTAGACTGAAGTCTTTTATACTAAAAAAGTAACAATAAAGTTATTTTAAAAGGGCTGTTTATGTAAAATTATTAAAATTATATTACTAAAATTATATGAATATAGGATTGCAATTTACTTTGTGATTAAATTTTTGCTGCATAACTGGAACATTGATTTGATATGATTTTTTCCATCCTGCCATGATGTAATTATTGCCTGTCTAGCTGTTTAGAAAGCTGTGGCTCTGTGTTATATTAATCACTACAGTGTAGAATAGTGTAGTTATGCATACTGTAGTGACCATTAAAATATAGTCTGGCTATGAGTACTGTAATGGCCTTTGCTATGCAATGTAGTTATAAGTACAGTCATACAGAACTAATATAGTGAATATGAAGGAGTATCCAATGTTTCAGGAAAACTAATACTGTAAAAGGAGATCGGTAAACTTGTTTGTATTAGCAGCATACTACAGAACCTGTGAATCTGTGCAGTCAATGTATAAAATGAAGCAGTGCATTGAGGTGTGGTAGTAAGGGTTAATGAGATGGGTTTGCAATGAAACTAGGGAAATAAGTGCTTTAAAATTGCAAAGTCTTAGCACGTGTTTGATCTGAAGGATGTAGATGATCATGTGCTGTGGAAAGGCTGTTTTAGCTGTTCTGCATCATATAGACAAGCAGGTAATACACTGAAAGATGCACTCTCACTGGACTGGTTTCTTGAATTTTTACTCTGCTGAAAGTCTGTTGTAATTCATGACACAAAGTAGTTGTACACATGGGGGACACTACTTCACAGTGATAACTGAGCACTAATGTTCAGAGCCTTTTGCTACAGTACAGCTCTAGAGAGAAATGCTAATATGAGTATGGTTCTGGAAAGATCCTCTTTGCACAGTCCTGGAAGGAACTCGTACCATCTGTAAATTCTTAGACATTTCCTTTGTACATTCTTGGAAGAAGACTACACTGAAGACCGCATGAATGGAGAATATTATGTATTATGTCCTATGCAGACCACCTCAAGGCCCTATCCCTGTATGCTGTCTCCTACAGGCTTTTGAGGGGAGATTGATGCCTGGTATACAGGACATTGTCAAACCCACTCTGATTGACCTCCTGCATATCCACAAAACAAACAGTACCAGAATTACCCATTCTAAAGGCTTAAACCTTGCCTGTGATATAAATAGGACCTGCTGGAGAGATAGGTATGTATCCCAGAGTCTACCCCATCTATGGAACAGCCTCCCAATCCATGTGAAGCAGAGTTCCTCCCTAATCCAGTTCAAGTCCAACTTGGACAAGTGGATGGGAAACCAGAAATTCTTCCCTGGTTTGGCACCTATGTCTCTGATGCAAACAGGTAACCTGTAAATGGTTCATCTCCCAGGTCCATGCTTACATTTATCAGAACTCGTCAGAGATTTGGGATGCATGGCTAGGCTTAAAAAGGTCCTTGTGGTCATTAACCTAGTAAACACCTATGAACCTATTAGCTAAGTCTGAGGTGGTAAGCATGTGCACTAAGATGATAAGGTGAGATGTTTATTACATACATTGGTGGAAGGAAATATAGAAACCATAACAGGACGAGACTGAGTGCAAACAAAACTTGTGACGATGCAGCATAAAATTCAAGGAAATAAATGTGTGCTTCATTGTCAGTGTTACTTCTTTAATGCATTTGAATGTGTCATTGTGTCTTTGTGGAAAGATAGAACTATGAAATTAATATGTAGATGTTTTGTCATTCTTAATAGTTTTAAATATATGTTGACTCAGTGTTGTGCTATGCTATGCCCATGGAGTTTAAAGCAAAAATGTTAAAATTAGTTACTTGATGATTAGACCATATTTTTAGCCATCCAGTGTTGTTTTGTGCTTTTCTGTTTAACTGCTTGGTAAGAGAATCCTTTATGTGATATATTTGATTTTTTCCTCTGATTTTTTTAACTATTTGTTGAATGAAAGGGCAGATTGAAGTGCTAGAGTGTTTCTGCTTACTAAGGACCTAGCTAGTTATAACTTGGTACAGATTGTAGGTATGACACTCCATACCTTATCTGAAACAATGTGATGTTTAACTTGAGCTGTGACCACAAGTGGTTGTGAGTTCAAGTAGTTCATAGGTAGGCACTAGGCTATTGGCCCTAGGGCCTATATGAGCCTAGCAAAAAGGTACCCTGGCTTTCGCACCCAAGAAAATTATTTTCCTGTGCCCCTGTCGAACAGAGCCACAGAGGTGATCCCTGGAGTGAATTTCCTATTTCCCATCCAATCATCAAGATTTTTCTTGAAGAGTGCTAATGAGGAGCTTTGTTTGATATAGATAGGTAGTTTGTTCCAGAGTATGGGAAGTCTCTGGGACAGGAATCTATCCCTCCAGCATGTTCTGTTTGTTGTGGTGACAAGGTTTAGGTCCCTAGAGTGTGTAGCTCAGAGGGATTTGGATTTCTTTAAATGGAGAATGTCCAACAGCTCTGGGTTTGACATAGCTTTGTATGTTAGGAAGAGATCATCTCTGAGTAGGCGATATGTGACAGAGTAAAGCTGGAGTTCTTTGAGACGGTCTGCATAGGCCATCTATTTGAGGCCAGTAATCCTCTTTGTGAGGTATTTCTACGGCCTTTCCAGTTGTTGTAGATGTCTTGTGAGGTACATACCAAAAGGGGAGTTGTACTCTATAATGGGTATAATGAGTGACGAGTAGAGGGGTACAATGACCTCTTTTTTTCTAGATAAGAAACTTTTTGTGATGAAGTGTGCCATGTAGAAGGATTTCCTGAGTACTGTGGCGATGTGATTATAAAAGGAGAGACTACTGTCCACCTGTGTCCCAAGGTCTCTTATCACACTTTTGGTGTTAAGTAGACTACCATCTATGTGTTAGCTCATGGGTACAGAGTTTTTACCAATGGGGATGACAATGCACTTTTTGGCATTGAGCTTGAGGCCATGGTTCTGACATCAGGCATCTGTCTCAGTGAAGCCCTTCTGTAGGATGTCCACATAATTAAGAGTTTTGATTATAGCGCCTAGTTTGCAGTCATCTGCAAACTTTGTTAGACAAAGACCTTCTGTGTTAGTCTGTACTTCAGAAGAGTAGATACCAGACAGGAGAGGACCCAGGACTGAAACCTGTGGTACTCCACTTGTCACTGGTCTGAAGTCAGATTTGGAGTCTGCTATTTTCAAAGTGTGGGTTCTGTCAGTGAGCCAGTTGGCAGCCCATCTTATGACATAGGGATTTATACCTAGTTTAGTGAGTTTATCTATAATTCCAGAGTGGGGGATGGTGTCAAAAGCCTTGGTGAGATCTAGATAGGCTGTGTGAACCACCTTACCCTCATCTACGGCTTTGGTGACTGCTTCAAAGAAGTCTATCAGGTTTAGGAGACATGATCTGCCTTTTACAAACCCGAACTGGGTGGGGTCCAGAGTTTGGAGATTACCAATGTCTTTGTGTATAAGATCCAAGATGATACGTTCCATGGCCTTGCAGACCAGGCTTGTTAGACTAATGAGGCAGTAGTTCCCGGGGTCCATGGTGGCTCCCCCTTTGTGGAGTGGGATAACCGTCACTGTGCTCCATTCAGTGGGCACAAAGTCTGAGGTGAGGCTATGATTGAACATGGTGCTTAAGTGAGGTGCCAGTTCATTCTGCAGTTCATGTAGAACGCAGCCTGGGATGTTGTCAGGTCCCATGGATGCTGTGTTCTTGGCTTTGGAGAGTGGTATTTACCTGTGCAACAATGATTACACGAACTTTGCATTCTTCTGGTATAGAGATGGGCCCTTTAGGGGGTGAGAGGGGGGTAAAGTTAGCACTGAACCTATCTGCTAGGGCGGTGGCAATATCAGTTGGTTCTGTATATTTAGTACCATTGTGCTGTAATTCACAGCAGATCTGAGTGTTACCATTGAAATTCTTGACATAGCTATAGAATGCTTTGTGGTTGTCTTTAGAATCAGTGGCGATTTTGTTTTCGTAACTAGCTTTGGAGGATTTTATGAGGGTCTTAGCTTCTTACTGAGGCTGACCAGGGAGTTCCTCCAATCATGGGATTTTACTCTTTTTTGCAACAGTTTCTTTCTTCTATTGTAGAATTTGTTTATGGCAGGGGACCACCAGATTGGCTTCCTTTTTTGGGAGGATTGCATCTTGGTTCTGTTAGGGATAGCACGATCCATGCACTTGTGTAAGTACTTATAAAGTGCATGTGTGTAGGACTCAGCAGTCATACCTCTATTGTCAGTCTGCATGGGTGCCGTGAAGTTGGCTTTGGAGAAATTTTTTATGGTGGTTTCCCTAATGGGGGTGGGGGCGGGATGTGGATGTCTAGGGTGATTTGCCTGTGGTCAGATCTGACCAACGAGGAATTGACCTCTGGTGTGGAACATTGGTCGCCCATGTTGGTAATGACCAAGTCTAGGATATTGCTGCCCTGGTGGGTATGTGGATAAGTTGATCCAAGGAGCTGGAATTTATGAATTCCAGAAAACGTTGAGCAAAAGAGTTGGTACATGAGTAGTTTTACCAGTTAATGGTGGGGTAGTTGAAATCGCCCATTATTAAGGTGTTGGGTTATACCCTAATATTTTCCAGTGTATCAAGAAATGAGGAATGGGAATCCTGGGGCATGGTGGGGGATCTGTAGCAAGTTACAATTTGGATTGCGGCCCTGCCCAGAGTTAGTTGCACTTGGATAATCTCAGATGCATTATGCTGAGCAACTAGCCTGGAGGTGTGGATATCCTTAATGAATATGGACATGCTTCCACCTTTAGTGTTTTGGTCCAGGTTAGGTGGCTGAAAGGTGTGGTATGAATTATAGCCTGGTAATGCAGGGGTGCTCTCTGGAGCCTTGAACCAGGTCTCTGTCACTGCACAGATGTCGATGTTCTCTTTTTTAAGGAGTGCCTCGAGTGAATGCATTTTGAGGTTTAGACTTCTAGCATTGAGTAGCATTACCTTCAGATTTTGCTCGCTTGTACCTGTTAAGGTGGTGAATTTGTCATTTGAACCTTGCCTAAAAAAGGCACTATAGGGGTGGAAAGAACCTTAGCCAGTATCCAGAATCCCAAGGGCGACAGGTGCAGGCCATCTCTGGCAAAGCATTGTGGTCTGTCGATCATGTCATCCCAGGCAGACAGATACTGGATCCCCTTAGAATGACACCAGAAGCTTAGCCAATTGTTGAAGTCAGTCATTTTGTACTTGTACTGTGGTATCATTCTGGGTGATGGCAGGATGCTACTCAGGGCTAGGATCTTACCTGCCTGGGCTACAAGATCAGAGAGCTTCTTCATGTCTCTTTTCATGTAGTCCAGGGAGGTGCATCTCAGGTCATTCACACCAACATCGACAATGACAGAATCATATTTGTACTTGTTGTGGCATGACCTGAGTGTGTGTGTTATGTGGTGGATCCTGGCACCTGACAGGCAGCTGACAGTAACTTTCTCCTTGTTTAGCTTGCTGAGTGGAATATCAATGTGCCTGACTATAGAGTCCCCTATGACTAGAGTGTTGGGTACATTGTTATGCCTTATGGGCTGTGGTTGAGTGGTACACTGAGTTTGTGGGCTATGTGTCATTTGGGTTGTGTTGGGGGGTGGAGGTTGCTTACGTTTCTGCTTTGGAGGTCTCTGTTAATTTTGCAGATTTTTATTGAAAACCTCCATGAATGTAGGTGTGTGTTTGGTGTTTCTATGTGTGTGTTTTGGTGGTGTAGGTTTTGAAGGACTACATGATGAGTGTGGTGTGGTGCAAGTGTTTACCTTCTCCTCTTGACTGTCTAGTCCAGTCTTGGGTGAAGAGAGTTTTGCTTCTAGTTTGGCTATATAAGTGCATCTCTCACAGGTTGTAGTGTTGGCTGGTAGGAGGAGGGGGTTGTCTGTGTACATGAGGCAATTGCTGCATTGCCCCAAGATGCCTAGATTCATCAGGTAGACAGGATAAAACACCGGGAGCTGACCCTTAGACATGCCGGGATAGGTGCTTATTTATTAAGTACTAAAAACTGTTTTCCTCTAAACAAGTGAGGAAAGTTGAGTGCTGTAGTAACTTGTAGCTTATTTAGTGCTTACAATGAGTTCTGAATAAGTGCTGAGCTCAAAGAAACAGATTTTAGTGCTAAAACTATAAAACTGGCTAGTTCTAAGGGAAAATTTGAAGAGCAGACTTTATGACACCAGTAATAGTTTAACCCTAGCTAAGCGGCAATGCATAAAGTATATTTTTTTTAATATAACAGTAGCAAATGAGCAAACTGATTTAAACAAATTAACCAATAAAAAGCTAAAAACTGAGCCCCGTTCCAGCAGTCTTCGATCAGACAAGTTCTAACTGTACACTCCTGCCACTTGAATCAATATCCAGAGTCATGGATGTGGGCAAGGCAGTCCACACAGCCTATCTGGAACTCGCCAAAGCCTTCAACACCATCCCCCACTCTGGAATCAGAGATAAACTTACTTAGCTGGGCATTAATCCCTACATCACTCGATGGGTTGCCAACTGGCTTACTGACAGAATCCACACTGTAAAAGTAGCCGACTCAAAATCCAGCTCCAGACAAGTGACAAGTGGAGTACCTCAGGGTTCAGTCCTGGGATCACTCTTGTTTGGCATCTACTTCTCTGAAGTACAGGCCAGCACTAAGGAACTCTGGCTAACAAAGTTCGCAGATGACTGCAAACTGGGAGCCATTACTGAATGCCCAAATGATGTGGATATTCTAAAAAAGAGCCTTACAGAAACAGATGCTTGGTGCCAGAGCCATGGGCTCAAGCTCAATGCCAAGAAATGTATAGTTATCCCCTTTGGGAAAAACCATGTACCCATGAATTACCACATATGTGGCAGTACACTAAACACTGAAAGTGTGATAGGGGACTTAGGGAGACAAGTGGACAGTGGTCTCACCTTCGATAACCACATTGCCACAAATGTCAGGAAATCCTTCTATGTGGCACACCTCATCATTTAGGGCTTTTCATCCAGAAAAAAGGAGGACTTTGTCCCACTGTACTCATCCCTCATTAGACCCATTATAGAGTACAACGTCCCATTTGGTATGTACCTCACAAGACATCTGCAACAACTGGAAAGGCCACAGAAATACCTCACTAAAAGAATCACAAGCCTAAAGCAGATGCCCTATGCTGACCATCTAAAAAAACTCCAGCTATACTCTGTCACATATCACCTGCTCAGAGGCGATCTCTGCTTAGCATACAAGGCCATGTCAAACCCAGAGCTGTTGGACATGCTACACTTAAAGAAATCCCAGTCCCTCAGAGCCACACGCTCCAGGAATCTAAACCTGGTCATCACAATGAGCAAAACATGCTGGAGGGATAGGTTCCTGACCCAGAGACTCCTCATACTCTGGAATAGACTGCCCATACATGTCAAGCTGAGCGCCTCTTTGGCCCTCTTCAAAAAGAACCTTGATGATTGGATGGGAGATAAGAAATTCACCCCAGGGATCACATCAGTCACCCTGTTAGACAGGGGACAAGGGAAGTAATAGTTAGGGGAATTGTTATGGCTAAGCTTGTATAGGCCCTAGGGCCGATAGCCTAGTACCAACCTATGAACTAGGGTACAGGGGAACTTTCTCCAAAAAAAGATGTTCTGGATTAGTGCTCAAGTTATACAAACAAAGCTAGATTTAGCAGGTCGGAATTTAGTCTATGCTACAGCAAACAAGGCGTACCAATTTCAGAAAGAAACAGTTCAAATCAGCAGGCACAATAAGCCTTTAACCAGAAACTCCCAGCTCAGAAGGGCAGAATCTACTCTCTCCTCCCACAAGAGTGCAGACCACACCTTCTTAATGTAAAATAACTGGCCCAAAGCCCAAGTGCTTAAACCAGAACTAATACAGCCTTCAATTAACAACTCCCAACTTAGAAGGATGTAAGCTACCTGTCCTGCCACAACAATGCAGACCACAAACATTCTTAATGTAAAACAACTTGTCAGAAGCCCAAGTGTTTCAACCAAAGGCTTAGAATAACAGTTACAATTTAATCAGGCTACTAATAAGCAGTAATAAATGCAGCAGAATAAATGCAATTAAGGAATTTTTAGAACAAGCAGCAAAAGCAAAATAAAGTAATAAAGTAGGAAGAAACACAAATACAGTGAAAGCAGATGAATAAAGTGCAATTTTTTATATAACAAAAGAAAATGAGCAAACTGATTTAAACAAATTACCCAATTAACCAGCAAAAAATCTCAAAGCTGAGCCCTGTTCCAGCAGTCTTCAATCAGACAAGTTCTAACTGCACACTCCTGCCACTAGGGTGCAGGGGAACCTTCTCCAAAAGAGATGGCTTGGATTAGTGCTCAAGTTATACAAACAAAACTAGATTCAGGATACCCGAATCTAGTCTATGCTGCAGCAACCAAGGTGCACCAATTTCAGAAAGAAACAGTTCAGATAAGCAGGCACAATAAGCATTTAACCAGAAATTCCCATCTCAGAAGGGCAGAATCTAGCCTCTCCTCCCACAAGAGTGCAGACCACAAACCTTCTTAATGAAAAATAACTGGCCTGAAGTCCAAGTGCTTTAACCAGAACTAATACACTTTTAGAATAACAGACATTGAGCCTTCAATCAGCAATTCCCAACTTAGAAGGATGTAAGCTACCTGTCCTGCCACAACAGTGCAGACCACAAACATTCTTAATGTAAAACAACTGGTCTGGAGTCCAAATGCTTAAACCAAAAGGCTTATTGTAGCAGTTACAATTTAATCAGGCTACTACCAAGCAGTAATAAATGGAGCAGAATAAATACAATTGAGTACTTTTAGGAAGATGCAAAAGCAAAATAACGTGCAATTTTTTTAGTAAAGTGCAAAGAGAGAGGAAAGCGGAACTGAAGAAAAATTCAAGGTTAAGAACTTAAGTGGGTTGGCTTTTTCAAATGTTCTCTCTGTATTAAGTAGAGTGAACACCAGACTGGGAGGGGTGTCCCAGATCACATTTACAGCAGGGGAGGGCAACTGCAAAGCCATCAACTATAACAACACCACAAGAATAGGGTGGGGGGGGAACAGTTTCAGGACAGATGAGAAACAGAAAACAATGCCAGAAAATATATAAAATAATTCATTCAGGCATAATTTAGACAATGCAGACTCTGAAAGGTTAAAATGCCAAGAAATATACTTATCAGTCAGCGATATATTTCCAAATTGTTTGACAATCACACTGCAGCCAGAACACCATGAGTTTCCAACTGATATTTAGCAGTTTTACATGCAAAATTGGTGCTGTAGGTCAAAATAAAATGTTAGCTCAGTGTGCTTTATTTGATATTAATTTTTGTATTGTGATTTATTCATAGAATTGGGCTTAAATTTCTTAATTGTTACAAAGTCTGTGAATTCTGTTATTAATTTATATATTTTTGATTTAAAATTCTTTACTGTTAATTGTTTGTCACTGAATATGTATCCCCTTAATTTGTATCATTTAATGATTTGCTGAAGTATTATATATCTTGTCCAATGTACCAAATGCTGTGTATATATTAAGGTAATACATTGTAACTTTGAAGATGTGTGTTCCTCTTATAAGATGCTGGGTTTCCTTATTATTGCTGGTAATAAATTTAGACTTGCTGAGGATGGCTTTACTTGTGCAGTTGGCACAACTTGGAAACCTCTTACATATTTTAATGTCTAGGCTGATGATAAATCATGTTTAACAAAGTGCAAGTAGAACACATTAAGGAAAGGAAGTGCCCTGTACTAATATAATCAGTTGACCCATATTAAACTTGATATTACAGATGATGCACTTACAATTTGGGATACTTGTACACAGCAGATTGAGATTGATTTAGAAGATGTTGTAGAAAAAAATAAAGAAAGGTGAAAACAAGTAACTAGTAAGAAAAAACTAATGTATGTAATTTTAAAAGAAAATACTCTAAATATAAGGGCACTACTTTGATATGCTTCCCGGTAAATTGGCTATTGCTTAACATTGCTCAATCACAAAACATTCCGTTTACAGAAAATTGCATCATTGTTCCAACAGGGAAGGTATTAAAAAAGGCAAGGGGCATGCTAAAAGAAAGAAATCTACATTGTTCTTGGAAGGATTGCAGAACAGTAGTGAAAGGGAAAGGAGGAGAAAGAGAAGGAACAACATTGTTTAGGCCTTAGCAGTACAAAGACAACTAGAAGAGAACTGTATCCTGGCAAGTGATGTAGGTGGTGAAGATAGTGAGGCTAATAAGACTAATTGTAATGGAAATGATTCTTTTGTTGCATATTGGAAGATCAGACATTACTGAATAATAGGTGGAACATTTGTTAGGTTAAAAATGGTATGTTAGTAACTGGAGATTAAATTATTGAAGGACCATTGAAAATGTTATGTCAGCAAAAATAAAGGATGTGAGAGTAAGACATTAAGAATTGAGTTTCAAGGGAAGAGAAGTTTACTGTTGCTCATGCTGTCAGTTTTCAATGTGCAGCTAACTGTTTTGTCTAGCAAATGGTAATCACTGTTTACGCTGTAGAATTTGAAAGCAGTGTTAATAGCACATATGCCTTTGGTGCAGAAGACTGTGAATTCTACTCTCAGACCATATACATGGAGTGCAGGTATTGCAGTGTCCTTTCGATTGCTGATTTTTGTGCATTTTATGGGAGATGGGGGTTCTGCACACCTGGGTGTGCCCTCCTTTGTATGAGATGCCTATTAACTACAAACTTGTCAGTTTGACAGTCATTCCCTATTGCAATATTACCAGCTTACCATTTTCTTAATGTAACATCAGCAGTTTAATTATTCAAGTGCAACATGCACTGAATTTGTAGACAAAACACTGACATGTAAAGTTATTTGCAACCTGTTCAATAGTTACAGTTCTCTTTAATGTGGAATTATTCAGATGACTTACTTCTGCAGAAATTGTGCTTATTGACTGATATTGGTGGATTGTAATGACAGATGTCTTGAGTGGTCTTTTATGGTTGAAATTTTCTGAAATGGGTAGTTCTGTCATTACTGGTTCATACATTTTGTGTCACTGCTTACTGAAAGAATGTTCAAAACTACACATCTAAAACACATTCTAACAAGTGGTTCTGTATTATAGAAGGAATATAATTTAATACAATCAGGAAGTTGAATCAAAGAACACATACATGTATGCATGGCCCTAATTTTTTAGTTAGTTAGTTAGTTAGTTAGTTAGTTAGTTAGTTAGTTAGTTAGTTAGTTAGTTAGTTAGTTAGTTAACATTTGTTTACAAAAAGCAAGGGGATGCAGCTCAGTGGCAGAATGCATGCTTTGCATGTGTGAGGTCCTGCAAGGAGCCTATGGTTTGAAAACAGCCCAAAGGTAAACTTAATCCTCCACTGCCAAGATACATTTTCTTTGCATGTGAGTTTTAATGCCATTTCAATGAATGTGAGTTTCAAGGGCAGAGACGTTTACTGCTCATGCTAAGTCTGTTTTCATTCTGTGACTACTGTTTCTTTAGCAAATGTCTATAAGTGTTTGTGCTATTTTATTTCAATGTCTGTAATCATTGTAGAAGTAAATAAGAAAGCAGTATGCACACTGACAGGTTTGAACAGTGTTTATAGTAACTGCGGAGAAACAGCCAAGTAATAGAACCCTGGAATGGCTATGGAGGGTTCTGCTTTGGAGGGTGTCACTTTCCTACTTTGGATACAATAGAAGAGTCTCCATGGGTTCTGTTCAAGCTGCTTTATTATATACAAGCACATCATGATAGAAGTTTACTGACTTTAATTTAAGTAACTTATATACAAACTAACTACTGCAATCATATCTGCTCACTATCTGGCTGCACTCTCAAAATGGCACTGGGAATAGCACGTGCCCGGTATTTATATGTGCACATTCAGTCCTTGATATGCTTCATAAAGACATAGCACATACCCTCTGATTTATATCCCCTCTTTGTGAAATAGATCGTGCAATGTTATGAACCTATTTGGCATGTAGATAATAAAAGTAGTTCTTTGTCATGCAATTATACAAGACTAGGTGCATATATACAGCTAAGTCCATGTTGCTATGTATTTCACACTGGGCCTGGAAATTCAACCATATCATGCAACATAAAACTGGGAATTAGGTTTAGCAACTGGAGCTGTCTCTACATAGTGTTCAACCTTGGGAGTATTTGGAACATCCTCAGGAATGGAAGTAGAGGTTGAGACACACTCTGGGATGTGAACAACGTCTGGTTCGCTCTGAGATGTAGAGTCTGTATCACAGGAACAATGCTACAATGATGATTCTGGTACAGGAAAAAGATGTCTGTGATTTCTCCTGTTCTCCACACCCTCAGATTCTACAATGTAGGATCTCGGCTCAGTACATATACCTGCAATTTGACCAATCCAGTTGAAACCTTTTGCCATTTGTATTCTCACTCAGTTTATCATAACTGGACTTCTGGATATAACTTTTCTTGAATAATTGAGCCTTGATGGTTCTGTTGTTCTTAGCTTTAAGCCTCAATAAACTGGAACTAATAGGTAGCTTCATTCTGGTTTGCCTGAATAGAAGTCTTTGAGCAGATGAGCCAAGTATATTGTTACGGGGTATGTTTCTGAGATTAAGTAAATTCAAAAAGACATCGGTATTGTCACTCTTTGACCCTTCAAGTAATTGGTTTGCACTCTGCACTGCATGTTCAGCTAGTCCATTTGACTGTGGATATTCAGGACTGCTAGTAACATGTACAAAGTCCCATTCTCTTGTACATTTCTGAAATAACTGACTAGAAAATTGAATACCATTGTCAGAAATAACTTTGTGTGGACTACCATGGACTGATAAATGATGTTTCAACTTAGTAATAACAGTAGTGGATGTTAGATTAGGTAGTAAGTCAATCTCAAACCAATTCAAATAAGAGTCTACCAATACCAAGTAATGTTGATTGTTCCACTCGAAGATATCAGAGGCTACTGTTGACCAAGGTACTTCAGGAACATGGCTTAGCTGAAGTGGTTCTCTTTGCAAATGCAGATTAGTACTACTGCATACTGAACAAGAAGGAAGTACTTTATCAATGTCTTTCACTAATGAAAACCAAAATACTAGTTCTCTCACTCTTCTCTTAGTGGATGTGGAACCTGGGTGGCCATGATGCAAAATCTGGATATATTCTTGTTGAAAGAAAGCAGGAACAACAATTTTAGGACATTTGAAAATAATACCATCTTACATCAACATTTCATCTCTATAAGGAAAATAAGTTTGCACTTCAGGTGGTATAGTAGATTGCTTTGACGACCATCCAACATTAATGCAGTGGTTGAGCTTTTGCAAAATTGAATCAGTCTTTGTGTGATCTCTCAGCTCATCAAGTCCAGTGGTATAGAAATTATGCACTACTATCACATCAAAGTCAAAATGATCTGTATCAAGCTGTTCTATCATATTTCTGGGTGAACTGGATAGGGTATCAGCCAGATAAAGTAGTTTTTCTTTTGTATAGAGTATTTGGAAGTTGTACTTTTGCAATCTGAGCATCATTCTTTGTAATCTTGCTGAAATTAAATGCATAGGCTTCTTTAGAATAGTAACTAGAGGTTGATGGTCAGTTTCTCTCTGAATAGCTCGACCATAGGTATTGCCAAAAGTTCTTTCTCAATTTGAGCATATTCATTTCAGTTTGGTTAAGTGTTCTCATTACACAGACTACCGGTCTGCCTTCTTGAAGAATAACTGCACCAAGATCAAATTCTGAAGCATCACAGGAAAGAGTGGCTTATTTACACCATAGTATCTTAATGGAGGTGGGACAGCAATTTTCTGCTTAAGATCTTAAAATGCCTTCTGGTGCTATTTTTCTTTTCTATATGTGAATTGACATCACACAGGTAACATTTGACATAAATTTTTATCTGTCAAAAGAATATCCCAATGTTTATTAATCAGTTGTATCAAAACTGATCTGATGGTCATCCGTAGAACATATTTTATACCTCAACAAAGTAGATCTAGCCACAGTCTGTGCAAAACATTGAGCCTGATGTATAATAGTATCCTTATACCCCCCCGGCATGAAATCTGTCAATCAATTCCTGATTATTTTTTTGCAGCTCATCTTGTGATGAGCATATTCTTTTGAGCCTTAGGAATTGGGACATAAGAATGTTATTAACAATATGAGATGGATGGCAGCTGTCTGCCACCAATAAACTATTATATTGAGTTTCCTTTCTTGATGTGGTGGTTATTAAACAACCTGATGGTACTCTAAATACTACCCTATTTAGAAAGGAAATACATTCTAAGTATGACCATCAGATCTGTTTTATTACAACCTTTGGTGCTAATTCTAGACAGTTTTGTCAGCTGATTAATAAACGTTGGCATATTCTTTTGACAGATAAAAATTTATGTCAAATGTTACCTGTACAATATCAGAAATAGAAAAGGGGAAAGTATAAAAATGTTTTTGAATTATTTTAAAAAGTCTGTGCACATTGGTAATAGAGTACAATAGTTGTTGTTTTTTTTTTTCCCGGTTAGGGGTCACCACAGCAGAACTCCGGTCTGCTAATGATTGGCAGTTGATTTTTTATGGTGCCAAGGTGCCAGCCCAACACCCAACCTTCAACGAAGACACGCCAATTCACACATGTCTTTTGAACACCACTTGACCATGGGGAAGACATGCAGACACCACACAGAAGGAGCTCCAGCCAAGAATTGAACAGGAGAACCTCTTGCTGTGAGGCAACAGCGCTACCGCTACACCACCGCAGCTTGCAATACAGTACAATAGTCTGTGGAAAGAATACCTTAAATTGGATGTTTCCCTTGTGGACACTGCACTGCCTGTCAACATGTTATGAAAATTAAACATTTTTCTTCTGCCAATACATCTGTGGTATTTAATATTAAGTGTTTTGTTACTGTATTTCACAGCGGTGATTTATTTGGCTGAATGTCAATGTTCTGCATTTTATGTGGGACAAACTTCTTGCCACTTCAAGATTCATATTTCTGAACATCTCAGTGACATTCGCTATCAAAAAATGTCTAATGCTTTATATAAGCATGTTCTACAACATCCTACTGTTAAGTTCAGATTTGCAGCTATTGATCATATTACTGTTAAAGGAAGCAATAAATTAGGTTGGCATAATATACTGAATAAAAAAAAAAGTTTTGTATAATTAAGCTAGGGGCCTTGTTCCCTCCAGACTTAAATCATATGCTCTAATTGGAGAAATGTAGGGTGTGTGTGTGTGTGTGTGTGTGTGTGTGTGTGTCTTGTTCTGTGTATTTAGGTGTAACTGTGGATGTGAATTTGATTTCTATTTGTGTTACTGAAGAAGACTTTTGCTAAAACCGGTCTGTAACATTCTGTCTATTTATTGTTTTTACAATAAATGTTGTCATTGCAACATCACTGTTTGCAAATTCCATTGGTAAAATATGGAATTCCCTTCTGCCTCAACTCACTACTATCGCCTCTCTATCCAAATTCAAGAAAAGTCTATCCCTTCACTTTAAAAACCAGTGGCTCTGTCAATGTTCCAAACCAGACTAAACCCATTACCCTCCACAACCTCTACTTCTCCATAGGAATTCCTCAAGGCTCTTCTCTGCATCTAGCATTACTCTGACATTTTTTCCTTCTAAATCTTAATTGTAAACAATCGC
The DNA here is from genome assembly GCF_019279795.1 of Protopterus annectens. NCBI lineage: Eukaryota > Metazoa > Chordata > Ceratodontiformes > Protopteridae > Protopterus > Protopterus annectens. The sequence goes on from NC_056725.1 coordinate 132,241,366, forward strand.
ATGTCTCTTTGTACCTATGTATTAATTATCAAAAGAAGTAGTATATTCTCTGTTCATATGAATGTAAATTACTGTCTATGTGGAGCTTTTCTCCCCGGCCCTCCGCTGAAAATGGACATGTATCCAGTCGGATATTCCCGGTCAACAAATGTAAAATAAATAAATAAAATAAATAAATGTTGGTTCATCTATTTTGCGCTAACCATTTATTGTGTCTTTTGGTACTGTTTTGACCCTGTACTCTTGCCGTCCTTGTGTACTGCTGCTGTGTGTTATTCTCTATTTCCCACCATTCAGTGTCAGACTTACCCAAATTTGTGAAAATCTGACTTGACAGTTCTTAATCTAAAGTGACTGGTAGGGACTGCCAGCACCTGACCCAGACTTATTTTGGAGGCAGGTGCTATTTACCAAAAGACTTATTTTAAAGAATGACTGTCATATTTTCTTCTTAAACTTCATGCACTGCAGAAGAGATTATGTACAATAAGATGTATACATACAAGTGGTTTGATTAATATATTGATAATTTTCAGGTCTTAATACTGTTCCTGATTATTTTGAATTCTTGGTATATTCAGATTGCTAAGTAGCAGGGGTGGCTCATGCTATAGGACTGCAGAACTGCAGCCCCTGCAGCTATGGAAAGGAAAAAGAAAAAAAAATAGAGAGTCCCAGAACTCCATGCATGAGTGCTCAGCATTCCCAGAACTCACAGGCATTTCTGTAGTCAGATGCCCAGAATTCTATGCGGTGATGACCACATAGAATGGAGGAAATCCAGACTCCAATGTCTGCAGACTGGAGCCTACTCTCACAGGAAGGACGTTTTACGTTGCAACTGTACTCTAGTGGGGAAGCAGGTACAACTGGGGAGTCATACTGGTATATGTGTATGGGATACTGCAGACGAACAAACTACTGGACTCTCATGGGGAAGTGGGAAGGACATTGAAGCAGGTACAACTGGGGATTCATATCTGTGTCTGTGTGTACGGGATTCTGCAGATGAACAAACTCCAAACCAGGTACTAGTGTGTGTGTGTGTGCGTGTGTGTGTGTGTGTGTGTGTGTGTGTGTGTGTGTGTGTGTGTGTGTGTGTGTGTGTGTGTGTGTGTGTGTGTGTGTGTGTGTGTGTGTGTGTGTGAGTGTGTGTGTGTGTGTGTGTGTGTGTGTGTGTGTGTGTGTGTGTGTGTGTGTGTGTGTGTGTGTGTGTGTGTGTGTGTGTGTATATGTGTGTGAGTTTTGCTTTATTCTAGCAGGGCCATCCAAAGCTCAAAGCTACATTACAATCGCCTTCTGGCAGATGATGCCTTCAGCATGAATTAATAGCTGATTGTGGCGTAGCATTCCTTCATTTCCTGACTTGAATCTTCATTCAATCAGTTCCTAAAATGCCTGGTAATATAAATCTATGTACTGTAAATACTTGATAGATTCCCACAACCACTATTTTATACTACTTGAGTTTGTGACTGGCTCTTACTAGACCACTCCACAGCTTCCAAATAAATGAGCTCACACAAAGAACTTCCCACCAAACCAAACCCAGATAAACAAACATTGCAATTCTGCTCTAATGTAGCACATTAATGCTGCAGAATTAGTGTTGATGCTATTCATAAAGTAGCTCACATCCATCACATCTGTTAATGACTGTCAGGGAGACTAGGCTCGGATTCATGAACAGGGAATCTCTTAGTCATACAAAGTGGCTTTGTGTGCTAGGCAGGGGGTTCATGGTTCACAGATCTGTGTCCACACTACTAGGCAGTAAGGGTTTAAGGTTCCCTGGCCCATTCCAGAACTGTCTCATATTGAAGACTTGTGTAATATGGTGATTCATATTCATCCATAATTTGCCGTAATAAAATGCATTTAGCAGCATTAATAGCCAGTCTAGATAAACAGTGTGTGCATGTGTGTGTGTGTGTGTGTGTGTGTGTGTGTGTGTGTGTGTGTGTGTGTGTGTGAAATACCCCAGTTGATATATACTGGTGGCTAGAGAGAGCTCAGGATTCCTGGTGGTAGTTAGAGAATACCTCAGGCTTGAACCCCATACTTTGGGTGGAAGTAGCAAGAGCCTGAGTTCCCTACCCACCACCATTTTTAAAAACTTTGCAGATTTTTGCTCATATTTTTGTTCTGTTCTGTTCCTCATAACATCTGTGGTTTCTGGATTTTTAATTCATTAGATAGTTGATGGTGCAGTGGTAGCATTGTTGCCTCACAGCTAGAAGGTCTCTAGTTTGATTCTTGGCTGGGGTGGCATCTGCATGTCCTCCCTGTGTTTGTGTGGGTTTCCTCTGGGTGCTCTGGTGTCCTCCTACATTACAAAGACATGTGTCTGGAGTATTTCTTCCTGGGCCTCTGCTGAAAACTGGCTTTTGTTCCGAGTCAGACTTTCCTGGTTAACAAATGTTAAATAAATAAAAATGACAGGTATTTGAACTTCATACCTCATATTCTTCAGAAAGTACATCATAACACAAAACCTTTTATTCTAGCAGTTTTCTAAGTTTATAAGATGAATATTTGAAAATGTTCCCTATTTTTGGGACTGTATTCCCCCATTATTGTCTTTGTCCAGATTTTTTGTGCTAAGGTTGAGAGATGTGGTGAGAGCTGAATTCACTGAATATGTTTGGGGGCTGTATTCCCCCATTACTGGCTTTGTTCAAGTGTTTTGTGCTAAGAGGTTGAGAGCTATGGTGATAACTGAATTCAATGAATATGTTTGGGGGCTGCATTCCCCCATTATTGGCTTTGTCCAGGTGATTTGTGCTAAGAGATTGACAGCTATGGTGAGAATTGAATTCACTAAATGGTAGCCATTTAAGTTTCAGTCTTCCTTTCTTTCACAAGACAGCTGATTTGGCATAGTGGTATGTTGCTCTGACTGTTTTGCACAGGGTCCTGGATTCAAAACTTGGCATTGAACATTATGGTGGTAACTCAGCATTTTAGTCTAGCAACTTTCCAAGATTATACAAGCAATGTTTAAAATGTGTCCCTGGCTTTTGGGCTTTTGCCCCCCCCCAATAAATTTTGGCTTTTTCCAGATTTCGTGTGTTGCAAAGGTGAGAGATACAGCTGAGTGTCGAGTAGATTTTATAAGGAGCTGAAAGCTGCAGGGGAAAAGAAGTTTAGTGCTGCTTATGCTGAGTCTACTTGCAGTGTTAATAGCACAACAGGTAGCATACTTGCTTTTGATGCAGAAGGCTGTGGATTCTACTCCCACAGTATGTAGATGCATTGCTGATACTGTACTGTGTTGTAAAGGGGGTGGATGCTGCAGTCCTTTTTGGTGAAGATACCTAGTAACTATGAACCTATAAGTTTGCCATCCATTCCCTATTGCAATATTACTAGCTTATCATTTTTTTAATGTAACATAGGCAATTTATTCCACAAGGGCAACAGGCACTTTATTTGTAAATGAAACAATGAAATATAAAGTTGTTTGCTAGCAGCAACCTCTTCATTACTTACAGATCTCTTTAATGTGGAATTATTTAGATGACTTTTACTTCTTCAGAGATTGTGCATATTTGCTGATACTGGTGGATTGTAGAAGTTTGACTAGACTTTTATGATGGAAATGTTCTGAATTGGTATGTTTTGTCATTATTGGTGCATGCATTTTGTTTCATTGTTTACTGGAAAAATGTTCAAAGCAATAAATTTAAAACAGACTAACAATTATATTGTATTATACAAGGAATATAATTGAATACAATCAGGAAGGTGTATCAAAGAGCACATGTATGTTTCATGTGCAAGGGGCCTATGATTTGAAAACAGCCCAAAGTTAATCTTTATCTGCCACTGGCAAAATGTATTTTCTTTGAATATGGGTTCCAATGCTGTTTTAATGAAAGTAAGTTTCAAGGGCAGAGAAGTTTTAATGCTAAATCTATTTTCATTGTGATACTGCATTGCTTTGTTTAGCAGATGTCTATTAGTGTTTGTGCTGTAAAATGCAAAATAAAACTTTCAAATGAAATCCAAATCATCGCAGAAGTAAAGCAGTATGCACATTGCAGTACTTATGGTAAATGGGGTGAAATAGCCAAGTAATGAGACATTGGAATGGCTGCAGGGGGGAGGCTTCATTTGACCATGATTTTGTGAGAGAGGAAAGGCAGCAAACTCAAAGACAGCCCCGGTGGAACTATATCTCCCAACTGTCCAGATTTTTGCAGAATGAATAGATTTTTGCTACTTATTTTTGGTTTGTTCCTCATAAAATTTGTGTTTTTCTGGTAAATCATTTTGGAATGAAGTCAGTAAATAATTGCAGACATTGAGTTTCAGACTTTATAACCTTCAGAAAAATTCATGCTAAAGCAAGACCTGTTATTCTATCAAATGTCTAAGTTTATACAAGAGAAATTTTTAGTACTGTTTATATGTTCCCCCAATATATTTGGCCTTGTCCAGATTTCCTGTATTAAGAGGTTGAGAGGTACATGCAAATAAATCACATCATAGAATTAGAAATATTCATATCTCTCAACTGTCCCTGATTTTGTCTCAAAATGTTGCTCTCCTGCTAATAATCCCTTCTCAAAAATGGCAATTTTGGAAGAAAATGTGGAGGGTTTACAATTATAAATAGCTGTATTAATCAGAGTTATAGATTACTTTTATTTCAGAAATGCATGTAGATTCTATTATTTTGTCAGCTGCTCAAATTAACAGTACTAATATTAAAAAGTGTCCCTTCTTTGACATGTTCCCAGCTTTATTGTGTGGCAATTTTATATTTTTGCATCAAATTTTTGGTCGTTTTTTCATAAAATTGTGGTTTAACAACAAATTAGTGGCAAATCATTAAAGACTGAAGTTAAAAAATAATGACAGACATTTGAGTTTCAGATTTCATACCCTTCAGAAAATTCATACTAATGTAAGACTTACAACTATTCTATTATCTTTCTAAGTTTATAAGAGCAATATTTAAAAATTGTCCTTATTTTTTGGACCTTTGTCCCACTTCTCTGTATGGCTTTGTCCAAATTTCTTGCTCTGAGGTTGAGAGGTATGTCAAATGTCTCAGAGCCATCACCATCAGCCAGAGACATTTCAAATTGTGACATACTTGTTGCACCCCACACCCCCATGTAGTGACTCTGGATGTGTCCAAGCAAGGTAAGGAGCAGTTATGCAGTGTAAGTGTGCAGAGTATTCCCCCATCCAAGGTAGATACAAGTATATTCAGTGGCTTTTCATCTGTCCTTGATTTTGCAGAATGTTCTGGTTTTCTGTCATATTTAATACTGTTCATTTATGCTTCTTATTATTCAGAAAATGCATGCTGTTGCACTGCCCTGTTGCTCTGTGTTTAAGTAGCAATGCTTTAATGACTATCAGGTAAGCTTGTCTAAGATTATAAGATGCAAGTAAGCTTTAATAAGCATACTGTTAAAGAATTACCAAACACTGAAAGCCTTTTTGTTGTTGCCATGCAGAGAATATTTACATAACAAGATAACATATAAGCCTTAGGTATTGAAATGCATATGACAGTGTGTGTAATAAAGGACAGGATTACAGTATTTTCAGAAGCTCATTACATTTGTTGGAAACTTGCAGTCATCTTTGCATGCTTTACCCAAAAACTAAACAGAATGCTAATCTATCATGTCTGGTCCATAACCTGTGTAGTAATCCTTTATGCAATTTATCTTGAGCTTGTTTCTTGTTTGCTGCTCATTTTTTACTTTGATCATGTTTTCCCCATGAAACAAGTAGATAGTTGTTGTCAGGCAGCATGTCTTTTTTGGATAAGAAACATTTTTACAAGTGGGGATATCACAGAGATTGCAACTTTCAGCATGTTACTTGGTACTTTAAATAAATAAATTAAATAAATTAAATTAAATAAATAAATAAAGCTGAATATAAATTATAATTAGAACTGCAGTGCAAGGAGAAGTTGTTTGAGTTGAGTGCTGCTTGTTTTTTTATACTTAATTTTGACTGGCATTCCAGTAATGTATTTAAAAAGTAATTATTTTTCATGCCTTACAACCTTTTTGTTTCCATCTAGGTATTAAGTAAGCTGTCATGTAGCCAATGCATTGAAATATTTTTTTCTTCTACACTTCATTTTGTCTTGATTGGACTCTCTTAATGACAGTTTGGCACCCAGGGCAGCATATTTAATTAAAGTTCCAGTTGTTGTGGTTTTGAGCATAGCTGCACCCCTTTATAGTTGGTGATACCCCTTCCCATTGGCACCATCCATTCAGCTGTCTCCTGCAGCCCCCCCTTTGATTTGAAGTCACCAGCTGCCACTGCTAAGTAGCATGCCTTCTAATGAAATATTTATATAAGCTTATCTACTCCAAGCTCTGTGTGTGTGTGTGTGTGTGTGTGTGTGTGTGTGTGTGTGTGTGTGTGTGTGTGTGTGTGTGTGTGTGTGTGTGTGTTGTATTTGTGTTCTCAGAAGGATAGTGAGGAGTCTAGTAAAAGTCCTAAATGTCCTGGTGGTTGGACTCATTTGATTTTGGTATTTCTATGGTCTGTAATGGTAAGAGAGTTATTTTTTTAGCTGTTAGGAAGTACCAAAGAATATACATATTGGCATCATTAAAACTCAGTTTGAGAATCCTTTCACTATTTAGTTTACCTTTAAAAAGTTTGTACACCTTACTTCAAATCTTACATATCCTACAACGTATGTGTTTGCCCAGTATTTTTCTTTCTCTACCTCTCTATAGCAGCCGTGCACTTTTCTACTCTGTTTATTCAAGTATCTTACCTAATCCTACACATTTAATGTCCAGTTTTATACTGGTTAACCCCTCCTTTCCCAGAGCAGACATGCAAAATGGGATTAGAACACCAGAAGAATGGATATCAGTTTTGCTACTGCACCAAATGGTAGAGTCAATCAAACTGTCTACTGCATGGTGTTAATCTCTATTTCCCCAAATGTAACAATCGCGTAATTTATTAAACAAAGTTTGGGGTGCAGAGGACAGAGGTCCTTTACTACCCCACCCAGAAAAATGATTTTTATGATTACTTTCCTCATTTATGTGAATATCGTTTTAAGACTTCTTATTTTTACTTGACAGTACTTTTTAATTCCAGCCCATCATATGTTCAATAATAAAATGAAATTATATAAAGATGTATAATGTAAGACAACACTTGTAAATGTACAGCATAGTGGAAACTTTGCTTTGTGTCACCATGATTTGGCTGGCACTTTGAACTTTTTTGCAAGTCACTCAGTTCTCAGTGCATGACAACTTTCTTTCCACCCACAACTGATTATAGCCATATGTTCCCCATTATGTGGGAAGAGCTGATTATGGAAGGTGTTTCTCTCCTAAGTAGCCTTCAGGGGATTTTTTCTGTTTTTTGTTTCTAATGCTGATACAGCACATGACATGCATGTTACTGAAATTACAGCATGCTGCTCTGTGTGTGTGTGTGTGTGTGTGTGTGTGTGTGTGTGTGTGTGTGTGTGTGTGTGTGTGTGTGTGTGTGTGTGTGTGTGTGTGTGTGTGTGTGTGTGTGTGTGTGTGTGTGTGTGTGTGTGTTAGTTAGTTAGTTAGTTAGTTAGTTAGTTAGTTAGTTAGTTAGTTAGTTAGTGTGTGAGAGAGTAGGTGTGTTCCCTTGCAGTGGTTTTAATATGGGAAGATTCCACCTAATGTTAACTTAGTTTTGGTCTGCTATATAAAAAGCATACTTAATTCAAAAACTAGAGTATTGTATTAAGTTAGGTGCATATGCAGAAAAACAAAGTTTGATTGCTGATATTGTGTTAAAGTCAGAAACCACTATAGTGTTTTATGCATATGAGTGCAACAATTATGTGTGAAATATAAGTATATAGGTAGGTGCTTTTACTTAATTGTTACTGGTAATAAATATGCATATACGAGCACATGTTAATCTTCCAAAAATACAACTGGTCAGGACTCAAATAATAAATGATTGTACCTAACTTATGTGTTCTGACCTGTTGAATAACTACTAAAATATGCAGATACTAAATATTTTGAGGAGCAAAGCTATAAATGCACTGCCTCCTGGCTAACAAAACAGTCAGCAAAACAAAACATGGGCCTTACAACACTGTTTTGCAATTGCATTCCTGGAAAAAAATGTATTGCCACAGGGTTATATTCCATGATAATCTACGGAACATAAAATACATTTTTAGCAGGGATTTTACACTACAAGCTGTCCTGAGTCCCCCTATGTGAGGAGCACCCACAGTCACACACCTCTAAATATATTAACTCTAGGACTGCACAACAAAGGAGACATGTGTCAGCACTGAGCTGTGATTCTGCTACACTGCACTGTATGATATTCTGTATCAGCACTGAGCTGTGATTCTGCTACACTGCTCTGTATGATATTCTGTATCAGCACTGAGCTGTGATTCTGCTACACTGCGCTGTATGATATTCTGTATCAGCAGTGAGCTGTGATTCTGCTACACTGCACTGTATAATATTTTGTATCAGCACTGAACTGTGATTCTAGCTACACTGCACTGTATGATCATGAGCACTTGACTCACTGTGACAGTAAAAAAGCACCTCAGACAGCTGTGCAATTGATCAAGTATACACTGTGTATGTATATGTATATGTATATATATATATATATATATATATATATATATATATATATGGTTTACTATTAAAATGTCGAACGGCACTACATCGACTGTACTATAGTTGAACACGGAAGTTCGAAAATAGTAATGTCGACGTCAAAAAAACAATCTAGGAATGGTTTTAACATGGGTCGAGGTAGGTGTTCAGTATTATTCAGAACTACAAACATCTCCCCTACCTCGACCCATGTTAAAACACAGTCCTAGATTGTTTTTTTGTCATCGACATTACTATTTTTGAACTTCCGTGTTCGACTATAGTACAGTCGACGTAGTGCTGTTCGACATTTTAATAGTAAACCTATATATATATATATATATATATATATATATATATATATATATATATATAAAATGCATGTGTACTTGTGTGTGTGTGTGTGTGTGTGTGTGTGTGTGTGTGTGTGTGTGTGTGTGTGTGTGTGTGTGTGTGGAATTTAAACTACTCATTCATTGCTGCATAAAAGAGAAGGCGTGTGTGTGTGTGTGTGTGTGTGTGTGTGTGTGTGTGTGTGTGTGTGTGTGTGTGTGTGTGTGTGTGTGTGTGTGTGTGTTGCTATGTGAGAGAGTAGGTGAGTGTATAGAATGTAAACTACCAGTTTGTTGATGTATGAAGGAGAGGGCAAGTGTGTTGCTATTGTGAGAAGGTAGTAAGGGGTGTGTATGTGTTTAACATACCTTTCAACTGTCCATATTTAGCCTCATAGATTTGGTTTGTTTCTCATAAAATTTGTGGTTTTCTGGCAAATCAGAGAACTGAAGTCACTTAATAATGGCATATATCTTCACATCCTTCAGAAAATATATTCTAGCACAAATCCTGTTATTCTAACAACTTTCTAAGTTAAAAAGAACAGTATTTAAAATCTATTCCTATTATACCTCTCAACTGTCCGGATTTTCCCAGAATGTTCAAATTTTTGCCTCTTATTTTGTTCCATTTCTTGTAAAATTGGTGGTTTTGCAAGTTAGTGGCTAAACATTGAGGACTGAAGTGAGAAAATAATGGCAGACATTTGAGTTTCAAACTCCATATCCTTCAGAAAAATCTATGCTAATGCAAAATCTGTAATTAGTCTTTAACGGCAATATTTAAAAAGCTTACTTATTTTTGGGCCTTTGTTCCCTCATTACTACTGACTTTGTCCAGATTTCTTGCTTGAAGTGTTTGAGAGCCATGATTCCTATTCTGTGCCATTGTATCTCTATTATTTCAGACTTTGTCCAGATTTCTTGCACTAAGAGATTGAGACATATGTGTACTTCTCAGCCATCCAGATTTTTGCAAAATGTCCTGATTTTTTGCCTCATATCTTTGGCCTGTTCCTCAATATTTGTGGTTTTCTGGCAAATTACTGACAACTGAAATAAATAAATTTCATGCATTTGAGTTTTAGACTTCATTTCTTTGAGAAAATGCATGCTAAGACAAATGCTGTTATTCTAACAACTTTCTAAGTCTATAAGAGCAATATTTAAAATCTGTCCCTATTTTGGGGCCTTTTTGCTCCCATTATTTTTGGCTTTGTCCAGATTTCTTATGCTAAGAGGTTGGGAGGTATGGAGGTATGGTTTGTAATGCCCTAGTTGGGGGGAAGGCAGGTTAGTCAATTAACTTGATCAGGCTTGACACTGTAACTTGGTTACAGGAGACAGGAGCCTGAATCCTCTATACTAACTACCAGACTGCCGATGGAATTGTAAGTTTGAGTTTCAGTACATTTTCTAGGAATTGTGAGTTTTAATGCATTTTCAAGGGACTGAGTTTCATTTAATTTTCATGGAATTGTGAGTTTTAATTGAGGATAAGTTTACTGTTGCTCATGCTAAGTCTGTTTTCATTGTGAGATTGCATTGCTTGTTTAGCAAATGGCTATCAATGGTTGTGCTATTTTATTTCAATATCTGTAATCATTGTAGAAGTAAATAAGAAAACAGGTTCCTTGTGTCTTTATTTAAAATATTCATGATAATTCTTTCCATGGCTTTATATACAAGACTAGTCAAACTTATGGTCTGTAGTTATCCAGGTCAGTAGAAGCCCAAACCCTGTGCTGAGGATTAACTGTTGCAAGTCCTCCATTCACTAAGCATGAAGCCAGTTAAGAGGCTAATGTTGAATAGTGATTTTAGAGCATTTGATAGCTCATATTTCATGCTATCCAAGAGGTATCCCAGGATATTATTAGGGCCCATTGAGGAAGTATTCTTTGCCTTGGAGAGTGCATTAAAGACTTGTTTGCTAGTGCTAGCCAGAAGAGTTATGGTAGAAGGTATCTCCTGATAGGTACTGAGGGGAAGAAGGGGTGAAATTGGGAGTAAATTTATCAGCCAACAGGTTTACTCTATCCTCTTATTCATTTTAGGTGGTTCCACTTACAATTTGTTCAGCACACTGTTGTGTTACCTTTGAGGTTGCTGACAAAGCTGATGAAGGCCTTGTGGTTATCCTTTATCTTTGAGGATATTGCTGCCTCAAATTTGGCTTTTGTGGGCTTGATAAGATTTCTGAGTTGCTTATTTAGTTTGAGGGGGTTTCTCACCTTGCTGGGCATTGCACTTCCAAGTTTTGGCCATGGTTTTCCTCCTTTATTGTACAACGTTGATCTCAAGATTCCACAAGGGTGGCTTATTTGAGTTGGTTTTCTGCTTATTCCTTGTGCCTACAGCTACCTCAGTGCAGCTATTTACATGATGGTATATGGTTTCTGTAAATAATTTCCTACTGGTAACAGAGTTCACATGGTTTGGGGGGATGGAAATTTTACCATGGTATAAGCCATTGGTAGGAGGTTTGCTTTGGAATAATTCCTAAATGTTTGAGTGTTGGATGTTATCCACTTGTGACAAGTGTCTGGACAGGTACATACCAAAAGGGGCATGATAGTGAGTGGCCTAATCAGTGCCAAGTAAAGGGGAATTATGTACCTGGATCTGGATGATATACCTGTGCATATAAACTATACAATGAAAAAGGATTTCATTACAACAGTGACTATGTGGTGACCAGATGAGACTGGTTAGGCTTATGTGTATATAATTGCCCGGGCCCATTGAAGTCCCACCGTCATGCAAGGGAATATCCATTGCATTCTTTCATTCATCCAGCATGAAACCTATTTTGAGATTAGTAATGAATAGCCTTCTTATGAGGTTCGATATATCAGATTCAGACTAGACATTATGTTCTTGGCCTTAGGTAGTAACTTCAGAAATTGTTGAGAGATTTGAGGAGGTTATAGATGCAGGTATTTGATGTGAGAATATTGGGAGATTGGGGGTGAAGTTCAATCTGAATTAGTTGGCCAGTGGATTGGCTATTTCCTTTGGTCCAAATATGTGATATAATTTGTTATTAGCTTACATAATGCCAGTCATTGTTTGAGATTTTTAGCACAGTTAAACAAATACTTTGTGGTTATCTTTTACCTGGATTTATATTTTTACCTCATATCAGGCTTTGGTTGATTTAATCACATTTCTGAGTTCCTTGTTTAATTTAGCAAGAGTGTTTTTGGCTTTCTGAGAGTTACATTTAATTTCGGATGCAATGAGTATTTTTTCTGTTATTATGCTGCCCATAGGGATTTATTTTTTAATTTAGTGTTGTATTTATTTCTGAGGGGGAAGATGTGTCTGTGCAATTATTTAAATATGCATAGAGCTTGGCAGTAAATTATTCTGTACAGTGGAAGTTTGAAACAGGCTTAGTAGAGGGACCCCATCCCCAACTAATGCCCTGTAACCAGCATAGTCAGAAACTAGCACTACTCAGATATATGCACACAAGATCACTTACAATAGCTTATAAAGGGGCTGTGAATGGTTTGGTAACTGTTTCTTTAACATTTTTCACAATCAGACTTGAGTGTCTTCATTTGTTCTTTCAGTATGTAACATCATAGAGCTATACATAAAGAGACTATATTTTCATTTTGTGGGAGGGAAGGGAGGCAGCCTGAATCTGCAGATATGCTTTTAGTCTTTAGGAGGTGTTGTCTTCTCAGCATATTGGCTGGTATAGTGTCAGCTTTGAACATTAAGCTTTGGGCAAAACTCATTTCTTCCTTGAATTTCTTTTCATTTCTTTCCAATAATTTTGTTCAGACTATCACTCGATCATAAGACTAGAAAAAAATCCAAAAAAGTTTCTTAGAGCATGTACATTCCCACTGGTTCTTTTTAACCAATTTCCATTCGGCAAAGCCTTGAGAGGGTAGGAAGGCTGTAACTTTCAACAGCTTTAGTTTTTGCTTGGTTGACTCCCATGGGTACACATCTTCATTTATTGTCAGTGGCCGTATGACTAAGCCCAGCTAAAATGTATTTGTTGTTGGGGATATAAGGTTTACTATTCCAAAAGGCTTAGTGTGAGTGTAGGCTTTAGGAGTGAACAGCCATTGCTATTTGACCCATGCAGGTGGAAGGGAGGTAGTTGTGACTCACAGCCTGGGTTTTACCTGGGAAGAGCACTATATGTTGTACCTACAAACCACAACACTACAGAGCATGTGCTGCCTAGAGCCTGCCAGTCCTTTAGTCAGCAGCACTACTGGAGCTCTAATGAGCCACTACAGAGGTTAGGAGCTGCAAAGGGAAGAAGAGTAATCTTGGGGGGGCAAACTGGTTGATCTACCCTAGTGTAAACGGAACGGTATTTTTCCTTTTTTACTTAAGGAAGATGCACTATTGGAATGAAATGTTGATGCTGCTTCATCATGTAAGTACTTACTACCCTGGCATATACTTGCCAGTGATCTGTTCAAAGATCAGTAATATGAAGGGGGCATGGCTTGGTCAGCAGTGTTAATGTGGGCATGGCTTGTTGATTGGACAGCAGTCTGGGAGATGTGAGTACAAATTTGAAAATCCTGGCTACACCCCTGTCTGCTGATATAACATTACACTTTGAATCAGTGTCTACTTTAAGCTCTGTGGATTTATCATTGATCCGCACTGTACAAAACACTTCACTCTTTGCCAGTAAATTCACTGCATCAACTCTTTCACCACTCACTGACACACCATCTACATAGAAAGTAGACTGCTGCAACTCTGCTTGATCAATTTACTTTTGTGTGACCTTTCTTTACAGCTGTGTGGGGTTTACTTGATTTGCAAAACTTTTAAAAATGGTTCACTTTTTTATACTTGTGGCATTGCTGACCAAATGCTAAGCATTTCTCTCTTCTAGACTCATTATTGGCAGTTAACAATAAAGCTGGACTTGGGTTTTGCCAATTCATGCTTGTACTGCACTGAGCATGCTCCTTTAAGTGAACTAGTCATAGAACTTGCTGGAAAACTATGTGGTTTCCCTAATGAGCCAGCAGGGGTTGTGGCTGCCATGTACTTAGGCTTACTTCTGTTTGCTATGTGTTGCATGCTATCTACATTTGCTCTGGAGCCTACTAAAACCATGCTATTGTAACTTGCAAGCATATTTGTGTGTTTCTCTGTAACTTCATGGATTTAACAAATCTCTATGGCCTTACTTTATGTTAAATCACTGTCACAAAGCAATTTTTTTCTCACAGCAGTGCAATTAATATGACACATGAGCCTGTCTTTTATTAACTCATCTTTTAAGTCACCAAACTGACACATTTTGGCTTTGTTTCTCAGGTTAGTAATATAAGCTGCAAAAGTTTCCTCTGGTTTTTGATATCTCGTGTAAAACAAATGCATCTTTAATGTAATATTTGACTGAGGGTTACATATTTCTCTGAATTTGCACTTCAAACACTCGAGGTCTTCCCTTGATTCAGCCTGTATAACAATATGACAATTTTCACCTTCCCCCTCATATGCTGCTGGTGCATACACAATTGAATGCTTTCTTTCAATGGTCTCTGACCCAGCTAGGTTTAACAAAATGAAATGCCCTGGTGCATGCATCTTTGTCTGAATAAGCTGCTTGTATAAAAGTATCGTACCCTTGCTCAAATATTCTCCAGTTCTCTGCAATATTCTGATCAAATACAAGAGTTAAGGGCTTTCAAAATCCATCTGCCATATTAACACATACCAGTGAAGGGTTTGCAAATAAGCACGAACACATACACATATGCCAGAAATGTATGCCAGTATCTGTGACTTTGCCCAATAGAACAACAAGCCTCTGTATAACTGAACTTTGCAAAATAAGTCTCATGGACACTGTAATATTCTTGAAATTACTGTATTGCAAGAAATCACCTCATCAGTTTAAGAAACATTTCAAAAAACTGCAAAATGTGAAAGAACTGGGCAAGAGAAGCACAGAGTCAGAAGCATTTTGAAGTAATTGCACTTTGTGAATAAAGAGTACACAGCACACTGTCATTTCCCCAAAATGGTGATACCTTGCTAGGCAATTCTCAACACTTTGCAAATAGAAACACCCAGCACAAGAAACTTTTCAAAATGGCTATACTTTGACTGTAATTCACAAAATAGTTGCACTTTGCACACAAATAAACTCTTCAAAATACATGCGCAGTAATAAACCCACACTGTAAGCACTTTTACACACTTTGAGATACTTTGAATAACTCCAGTTATGCCCTTGATACAATATGAAGTTGTAGTTATACAAAATACAGCACTTTTCCAAATGCATACAGTCGCCTTGCTTTATTTAGGCTTAATGCTCCATTTTTGCTCTTATTATATTAATCTCATTTAATCTCTTTTCATTCCCATTGTACTTTTCTTGTGCTTGTTTTACTTTAAACATGCCCATTTTACTTCAGACACACTTGTTTTGCTTTAACTCATTCACTCCAATGGAGCTGAAGAAGTCTGCACTGTAACTTCTAGTAGGCAAAGCCTAAGCCTTTTGACAGACTCAATTTATGTCCTCACATTTCAAATAAGTGTTCATATTTCTGGATATAGGGGTTATGAAAGAAGCATTAATGAGGAAACTCTTCAGTACAAACTATTTTTATACTTGTAATATTTTCTTTAGGTTCTAGGTCTTAAACAGAATTTTATACGTCACAGTAAACACAGTAACTATTACATTTGTAATATTTTGTAAACAATTTCTCAGCAACCACTCAAGTTACACACATACTGTCAGTGGCATTTTATTCATCTAGCTGAGAGTTTTCATATGAGGCTAAGGAGTTCTGTCTGTGTTACTTTGCTGTAACATTTAGAAAAATTTGAAAATTGCATCTATATAAATTAATATCGTAAAAACAATATTTTTTACCTGCACTAGACAGAGGTCAAATATTAATGCAGTTGAGTTTTCCATTGTATAAGCTTTAAGATGAAATCTTTTTAAAACCTTGTACATAGCATGGTTTTGGAATTATTGATATAAATATGAACAAGCAATATTTGATGCCTAAAGGCGTCAGTTGGAATTAAATGCAGATGCACCTGGAGGCGTCACTTGGATGTAATGAGTTAAACATGCTCGTTTTGATTTTCTGATACTTGTTTCATAAATTATCTTAATCTTGAACATTTCCCTTAGTTGATAAACCTTTTGCGCCTCCCGCTTGTTTAATAATGTAGTTTGTCTCCTTGTAATGCTCCTTTTTATCTTTTTTATAAAATAAGCAGTTTGTGCAAATTTTCATTACTTTTGATTCTTTTCTGGCTCGTTTTTGTTCTCATTTCTCTTAGTTTACCTTCACTGTCATCTCTGCACCTCATGGTTCTGAATATCATTCTCTGGAATCCCAGTTCTGACACCATGTTGCTCTCCTACTTTGGATACAATTGAAGAGTCTTCATTGGTTCTGTTCAAGCAGCTTTATTATATACAAGCACATCATGACAGAAGTTTACTGACTTTAACTTAAGTAACTTATATACAAACTAACTACTGCAAACATACATGCTCACTCTCTGGCTGCACTCTCAAAATGGCACTGGGAACAGCACTTGGCCAGTATTTATATGTGCACATTCAGTCCTTGATATGCTTCTTAAAGATACAGCACATACACTCTGATCTACAGGGGGTAGGGGGTTGCAACAGGAGGTGCTGCTCTGGGGGGGGGTTCCCCATCTATTATTCTACCTAGGGCCAATTTGAATCTTGATCTGGTCTGCCCACAGTTAGGTGAGTTCCCGTTTGGTCTAGTAAGGTATTTTATTTGTATATGGAGCTGAATTACAATATTTTTCAGCATATATAAATATTTTGTTTTTCTGTGGTTGCTTCATTCAACTTATTTTTATCAATTAGTTTCCAGCTGTGAGACATCTTTCATGGAATCCATATACCTTCTTTACTGTGATATTCACTGTGTTTATGTTTTATTCCTGAACTGTGTTATAGACAAATTGGCAACTTTATAAATTTGCCTCTGTGTGGCTTTCAGCCATCCCTCTTCAAGACTGGAAGTTGGAACACTTCGTAATATACCTACCAACTGTCCCTGATTTCAACTCAACTTTTAGCTCTGCTAAAATTGGTAACATTTGGAGAAAAGGTGGTGACTTACACTTGATAAGTAATAACAATAATTAGAATTATAGACTAGCTAGTTTTGGGAATTCATTAATCAAAAATTCATACACTGAATTATCAAATACCTTGACTGAAAATCCAAATAAGAGATGTAACTTTTTTTTTAAAAACATTCAATAATATATATTCTTTGGTCACTATTGTAACACAACTGATCCTCCTAAAAAATTCATTATTTGCCACATAATAATATTTTTTAATTTATTATGACAATGGTACCTTATCGCGGCTCTCATTATTAGCCATTTCTTTCTTGTAGCGACAGCTTAGCAAGCTTTAAACTCACCAAGAGAGACAACTGTTCATGTTATTTGTGGTTATGTACTCATGTACC
Source organism: Protopterus annectens (assembly GCF_019279795.1). Taxonomy (NCBI): domain Eukaryota; kingdom Metazoa; phylum Chordata; order Ceratodontiformes; family Protopteridae; genus Protopterus; species Protopterus annectens. The sequence continues at coordinate 132,258,826 of NC_056725.1, forward strand.
TAACTCTAATTCACATAACATTACTAAAGTGGAATTCAACAAATTCAACAATGGTTTCTTGTTACTCACTTTTTTCAGAAGATTTTCAGCAGATTCCAGACTTAACCACACCAAATGTTTTTCATTTAAAATTTAAGTTCTAGATAAGTAAGAAATCTACTGAAGTTCACGATGTTGTCCACGTTGTTGGAGGAAAGCGAAAAAAACCTTTCTGAGCACAGTAATAACCGGTGGGCAAACAGTCATGAAATTGATTCACAGAACTATTATATTATTTCAATTTTATTTTTAGGTTTTCCCCCCTTTGTATTTGTTCTTCGTTTTCCTTTTTTCTTTTTTTTTCTTTTTGTGTTTTTCGGTATGGTTTATCTTGCGAGGCATGCTTTGTCCTCCTCAGATTTCAAAAGTTTGAATTTTCTGTTTTGGAAAAGTTTTCTGGACAGTTTTTGTCTGGAATTTATAAAAGTTCATAGAATGTAAGGAAGCTTTACCTTCAGAAATGCTGCTTTATGTGATCCACTTAACTGGATAAAATATGTTTATCAAATGTTTATATTTTACAAGTTACAATTTTTATATTTATGACATTTTTAATTTTATAAATTATTATATATGTTTTTTTTATATATATATATTTAAAATTTTATATTAAAACATATTTTATTTTGTACAAACACATTTATCATCTAAATGGGTTTTTTATGATGTGGACCAATTTATGATTATTTTTTTGGACATTCAGACATTAAGGTTGTAAGGTCACACTTGATTACCTCTTTAAGTGGTAGTAATGGTTGTAACAGTTATTCTAAACAAGTTCATGCTATTAAGTGAACAAATTAAAAAAGGATTGTGGTTTCTGGCTTATTTAAGTGTTTCCCTTGTTTCGTTTTTCTTAGTTGTATTGGTTTTGATTTGTGTAGAATTATAGACTTCAGTCGGGATTCAATAAACTCCATGTAGGTTCTGCACAGAGCCTGCATGGAGTGTATTCGTGTACATGGTACTGCTCATTGCATGGTATCACTCCATGAATATTAATGATGCATGGTATACATAACCAAGGTTTTGTAGTCGCACTGGTGTTGCTGGCTGCAAAACCTCTACACTGAATATGGATCATTCCACACAACCTTTTAGTGCAAGAAATGTGGACAAACACTAAACTAACAAGGGACAGAGGGTCAGCATGCATTTTCTAAAAAAATATAAAGTATGAAACAGAAATGTATGTCATTATATATTCACATCAGTCTTCAGTGATTTCCCAGTGAAGTACATATTTTACAAGGAACAGGTCAAAAATATGATGCAAATATCTGGAGATTCTGCAAAGCTCTGTAGTGTCCCTTCTGCATTTTAATTTTTTTTTGGCCAGTGTTTGCGCAATGCGTCACTTGGCATAAACATGTTTAGTTGTGCTCACCTGGTTTGCGCAAAGCACAGCAGCACACAAACTGGGGGAATGGACTACCCAGGTTGTAGAAAGGACCCACACAGCCACACATATAAAGCAGTTGCATTCAATTAATAATATTAAGCATTGCACAAACATGGCAAGCAGCATTGCACTACAATTAACAGTGAGGCCCTTTACATTAAGTACTAAGATAGCAGATATAATCTCACTAATCTCAGGGGAGCAGCTGTTAAGTGTAGGTGTGGAGTGCAGATAGTCTGGCGTTCTAGAACAAAATTTTGTTTTACTGTTGTGTGGCAGATTATAGTAATGAGGTACAACAAACACAACTGTTTTCTCAACATTTTTGTGATAATAGTTGTAAGTGTAGGAGAGCCATATACATGGTACATTTCACTAGCAAATTTACATAAGTACCTGTACACCTAATAATCTAGAAATTGTATTGTTTGCCACTGTTGACCATTGCTTACCATCATGCAAACATGGTGCCAGCCGCTGCCCACCCTTGCCTACCATGTCTGAGTGATATTATGTGATGTGCAGTGTTTTCAAATGTTGCAAAACCAAAATGTGCATACTATCAGTAAGTGCAAGACATGCAATAGACAGGAAAACATAAGCATATAAAATGCAAATTGGTGGGAAATGCTCATTATACATTGAGCTTGAAATATGTCAACAGTTGCTGGAGAGGATGTAGACTTTTTGGTGCAGAGCTGGGGAGTCCAGGCATCCAAAATTTTTACTGGACCCCTAGTTAAGGAATATGGGATTCAGTTGCTTCACTGGACCATTCTGGCTCAGAATATAAATCTAAAGCCTGGAATAGTGTTACCATGGCTTTAACCAGTGTTGCAGGTATATCCTGCACTGGTGAGCTATACAGAAATCACTTTGATGACCTCCAAAGGAGGAATCAGGATACACTCAACCTTTGGATCATGGAATTTCATGCAGGGGACACTCCACAGATGTGTAAGTATCAATTTCAGTGAGCAATTGTAAGAGTTAAAAGCTGAATATAGTCAAGACCAGTATTCATAATGGTGTTCTGTTATGTCCTGCTTTTCCACAGCTGCTGCAGAGCAAGCCTCAAATGTTCGGTCCCATGCTATGTATTTAGTAAAGATGCAAGAAGCATGTGGTATGTATGCATCAGAACAGTGCTGTCTAAAATATTTTAATAATAATAATAATTTGTATAGTAATTTTGTAGCATTAAAAGTTAAGGACTGCTTAGTTGGTATTTAATACAGTTCTAACTGCGCATGCATATCCCAACTGTAAGAGAAACTATGCATACCTCAGTCTGTACTACAAAGCTTCTTCTTCTTCTTCTTTCGGCTGCTCCCATTAGGGGTCGCCACAGCAGATCAACTGTTTCCATTTCTTCCTGTTCTCTGCATTTTGCTCTGTCACACCAACCACCTGCATGTCCTCTCTCACCACATTCATAAACCTTATCTTAGGCCTACCTCTTTTCCTGTTACCTGGCAGCTTCATCCTTGGCATCTTTTTCCCATTATACTCTGCATCCCTCCTCAGCACATGTCCAAACCAGCGTAATCTTGCCTCTCTGGTTTTGTCTCCAAACCTTCCAACCTGGGCCAACCCTCTAATATACTTATTCCTAATCCTGTCCATCCTCGTCACACCCAGTGGAAATCTTAACATCTTCAACTCTGCCACGTCAAGCTCTGACTTCTGCCTTTTTGTCAGTGCCACTGTCTCCAACCCATATAACATAGCTGGTCTCACTACTCTCTTGTAGACCTTCCCTTTCACTCTTACTGGTACATGTCTGTCACAAATCACTCCTGACACTCTTCTCCACCCACTCCATCCTGCCTGTACGCTCTTCTTCACCTCTCTTCCACACTCACCATTACTCTGAACTGTTGATCCCAAGTACTTAAACTCATCCACCTTCGTCACCTCTACTCCCTGCATCCTCACCATTCCTCTATCCTCCCTCTCATTCACACACATATATTCTATCTTAGTCCTGCTGACCTTCATTCCTCTTCTCTCTAGAGCATATCTCCATCTCCCCAGGGCCTCCTCCACCTGTTCCCTACTCTCACTATAGATCACAATGTCATCTGCAAGCATCATAGTCCACAGGGACTCCTGTCTGATCTTGTCTATCAACCTGTCCATCACCATTGCAAATAAGAAAGGGCTCAGAGCTGATCCTTGATGTAATCCCACCTCCACCTTAAACACATCCGTCACTCTCACCGCAGACCTCACCGCTGTCACACTACCCTCGTACATATCCTGTACCACTCTTACATACTTCTCTGACACTCCTGACTTCCTCATACAATACCACAACTCCTCTCTAGGCACCCTGTCATATGCTTTCTCTAAATCTACAAAGACACAATGCAACTCCTTCTGACCTTCTCTGTACTTCTCCATCAACACTCTCAGAGCAAACATCGCATCTGTAGTGCTCTTTCCTGGCATGAAACCATACTGCTGATCACTAATCATCACCTCCTTTCTTAACCTAGCTTCCACTACTCTTTCCCATAACTTCATGCTGTGACTGATCAGTTTAATCCCTCTGTAGTTACTACAGCTCTGTACATCACCCTTATTCTTAAAAATCGGTACCAAAACACCTTTTCTCCATTCTTCAGGCATCCTCTCACTTTCCAAGATTTCATTAAACAATCTACTTAAAAGTAAAGTCTGTACTACAAAGCAATTGTGCCATATTCTCAAATAACAGTGAGAATGCATCTCTAAACTGTAAAAGGAAAGTATACATGCAGTAGTCTATAGGGCAAAAGAATATCACATCATTTGAAAGTATTCATCGGGTGTAGGTTCAAAAACTGCACTTCCCAAATATACAATTCTGTTAGGTTTTCATCATTATTGTAATATAATTTCATACCTCTTTACCAGTAGCACAAATTATCTTCTGTAAACTGTAATCAGTATAATTGGGAACACGCATATATGCTATATATGCACACATCAAGTATTGGTAGCTACAGTCTGTACTATAGTGTGCCTCTGTTATAAACTGGGTAGTCTTAAAAGTAAGGAAGAAACTTGTTAGAAGTTTGTAGAGTTCATAGGTTAGTACTAGGCTAACCGCCCTTGCAAGCCATTTTAAGCCTAGCCAGTTATCCCTTGTGAGACTCAAACCCTGTACCTTGTGGTTGTTAGACAAACACCTTAACCATTAGGCCACCCTCCCAAAGTAAAGGTAACAAAACAGTCAAATAATTGTATCATTGCTTTGTATGTCACGTATGAAGTTAGTAATGTTTCCCTTTTTTCTCTCACCCCAACCCTTTTCTTTTTCCCTTCCAGATCACAGCTTAAGAAATTGAAAAGACAGGAAAGTGGTGCAATGGTGAGCAAGCAGGGAGAACAACAAAGTGAAAGGAATGAAGGAATGTACAGGAAGGATGTAGAAAATCTACCTTAGCTATCTATTTCTTGAAGAATAAAACACAAACATATATGCACAATTTTTGCTGAATTTGGGCTGTCATCTTGAGACAGCGGGGTGACCACAACACAATCTGTTGTATAGGGAATAGGATTGAATCATGGGTCATGAAGACACATGTGAAAAATGGAGAACTATGTATAAGATTTTTTTTTTGTGGGACAGGTGCCCATTTTTTTTTTTTTGAGAGAGAAAAGAATGTTGGTGAAGGGCTGTAGGAATGTCTGGGTGCAATGAGTTGGGCAGGTGAGGAAGCAATTGCAGACAGACAAGAAAAACAAGATAAGAGATAGGGACAGTGAAGACACATGGGGTGGGTGACCACAATGGTTGGGGTGAGGGTAGGGACATCATGAGCCCATGGATGTCAAGTTGGGGGACAGTGAGAATCAAGTTATCAGCCACTGGACTGTCATCACTGTCACCTCACTGTGCCAGTGGCTTCAGTGCCTGATGTCTGTGTCGCCTTGTGTTATTTAATACAACAATGAACAGCAGTGTCTCCATCTGGCATACATGTACTCACACAATGTGGCGCACAACCCTACGCACCATCCCTGGCAGTTCCTGTCAGGTGATAAACTCACCACCTCTGCCAATATTCCCAGAGGGAGCTGCAGGTCTATCCTCCAGGGCTGAACTACTTGAGGGGCCAGGTAGTGCAGGGGCAGCAGAGGGGGTGCTACCAGGTTCTGCATCAGATTTGCTGGGCAGTGGTGCTATAGCAGGTGGAGTTGGGGCAGGTGGATCATGTAGGACAAGCCTACCCCACTGTGCTGTGGGAAGAAAACAAAATAAAAAATGAAAAAAAGAGAGAGAAAATGGTTAGGGTGAGAGGAAAAAGGGGAGAACATTAGTAGCTTCATACGTGAAATACAAAGCATTGATACAAGTCTTTGACTCTGTTTTATTTCCTTTGCTTTTAACTGTACCAACTCCTAACAAATACCTTTGCTTACTGTTAAGACTACCCAGCTCCTAAGAGATGCACAGTATACTACAGATTGCAGAACGCAATCATTGATGTGTGCATGCATTGCACATATGTGTGTTCCAATTATGCTAATTACAGTTTACAGTAAGCCAGTGGTGACACTTTTTTACAGCTCTGACCTTACATTGCAATATTGTTGAAAACTTCACGGTATTGTATATTTGGGAAGTGCACATTCTGAAGGCACAACCTATGACTGCTCTGTAATACTAAGCTGTTGGTTTGCCCTCCGGAGTAATTACAGTTGAGAAATGAATGCTCAGTTTGATACAACTGTATAATTAACCAATAAATGCATTGTAACATTTAATGCTAAAATAACCCTACTGTTGGGATGCATACATACCGCATGCATCTTGCATCCATGCCAATCTTATGGCATGGGTTTTCACATTCAGTTCTTGGTCTGTGATGGCTGTGGAAAAAACAGAACAGAACAGAATACCATTAAGCATACCAATACTGACTATACCTAGTTTTTAACTCTGACAAGTAGTCTCTGAAGTGATACTTATACATCTGCGGGGTGCCCCCAATCCTCCATTTCTTGATCCAATGGTCAAGGGTATCCCTCTTCCTCATCCTGAGGTCTCTGTAGTGATTCCTATATTGTACACCAGTGTGGGGTATACCGGTAGCTCTGATCAGTGCCCAGTCCAGACTATTCCATGCTTCTGCCTTGTAATCTGAGCCATAATAGTCCTTCTGCCACAGCCTAGCAAACACTTTGGACTCCTGGACACCTCATCTTTCAGCATGGAATCTCAAAAACTTTCCAGAAATACCTGTCATGCCTGTCACAGATCAAGACCAATGTAGAATGAAGTTTCCCCACCAATTGCAGGTATCACACTTATTGGGAGTACATACTTTCTGAATTTGCAACATTTGAAAGTGTTGTGCAGTGCTTTACATCAAGTAAACATGTAGCGTGAGAGTGCTCGCTGCCAGCAAATGTGTTTGCATGATGGCCAAAAGTATTAATTGAATGCATCCGGTATATGTTTGTGGCTTTTTGGGTCCTGTCTGCTACCTGGGTGGCCCATTCATCTGGTGTGTGCACTGCCACTCTACACACAAATGAAATCCACATAGACAAAGATGTTTGTGCTAAGCAGTGCATCGCACACACAGTAGCTCCAAAATACAAAATATTAAAAAGTATATGGAGAATTAGCTGAAATGTGGAAAACCAGTCTATAACATACACAGCAGAAACTGTCAGTACACATGAGATATGATTACATATGTCTGAACCCCAACTCTCACTGCAATGCACCATCAGAAAACAGGAAGGGGGACTTATCCATCTTTGCCTCACAAACAGCTTTGCAGCAAATACATGACGTAATTCTTCACACAACCAAGTGCAATTGAATATACGCTGATATCAAGGCATAACCTGTTATTTGTAAATGTATTCTATGTAATATATTTGGATGTAGTGCACTTAGTGATCATGCAACCTGCTATGATTATTCCTTGCAAATATACAGCTGTGTCCTTCCTTTCTGTGTTTCTCAGTCATTCATCAGTTATCTGACCAGTACTCAGAAAGATTCAGTGTGTAAGCCAGTCTATATCATTAACCTTAAAATGTGTGAGGAAATTAACAGGAAGCACTATGATATGAAGTTGACATCAAATCCATCAAATTAATGGCAGGTTGGAAAACACAAACAACCATAGACTGCTGTTTTTGGGGAGGAGCAAAATTGGGTTCCTGTCATGGCACATGCAAGGGTATAACATTCTTTCTAGGGGGTGGACCCAGGCTGAGCTACTGTTATGGCACAAACAAGGATATGTTGCTGCTGTTACTCTCCTTGTCTTGCATCTTGCTGGTCTGATCTTGTGAAGGTGGTGAAGCTGGAAACTGCTTTGTGTTTCATTACTTTCAAACTTTTCTCTGTTACAATTTCCCATTACAAATGTATGGTGCTAAACAGAGGCCATACAATGATCATCATTAATTTGGGGATGTATCATTGTGTGAATCGTTGAGGTCTGAAGCCTACTACTTGCTAATTGACACATACAAGTCAAATCACTCTCTGTTGTCACATATCACATTAATTGTTGTACAAATGTCCCACCATGCAGCTGATTACTGTACCAAGTGATGAAATACAAGGACATGTCTTAATATTATTATACAATACAGTACATGTGCAGGACTTACCTTATAAATGCAGCAGTTGCCACAGTGTTATTTCAGGGCTGACTGTGATGCAAACAGTGCACAGCCAATACATGGGGAGGTAAAGGTTGTGGCTCTGAGGTGAGGCTGGCAGAGGTCACAGGCTTCATGTATTGTGTCATTGTCCACCCTGTAGCACTCTATAATGTTCATGTTGTCTTTGTTGTAATAAGTTAAATGTGGCCTGAAAACTCTTCTCTGTCTTGGCCTAGGCCTAATGGCAGCAGCATTGCCTGCAGCCTGTAGCACATACAAATGGAGTTAAGCAGCAGCAGCTCCTAACATTCTCTGTGTAGGCTTTCTGTGTCTGTACTCCACTACTTTTTAAATCCACAGGCAAAACCAGCATGGAGTCCACATGGCTGCTTTATAGCTTGTTGAATACCTCCACCAGATTGGTTGATTAATATACAGTTTAGCTGCTTATGCTGTAATAAGCATCTCTGAAACAGATTATGCTGTAATTAGCATCTCTGAAACAGAGGCTAAGACAGATGAAATCCATTAATAATCCACTCCATTATAAAAAGCCAGTAAAACTGATGATGAGGATGCTTGCTACATGTCTGCAGGGTTTTGAAAAAAAATATTTCCAACGATATCTTTACAGGGTAGTATTGAACTTGAGCAGCTATGCTGTCATTTTGTTACCTACATAATGGATATGCTGGAATATATTTATGAATAATGTGAAGCAAAGCCATTTACACTGTTATTTGTATGCATTAGTTAGAAATGTACTGATGACAAAGCCATGTTTGTCAAGCAATTTCAGAGGTAAAAAATGATTGACAAATCATGAAAATAGAAAGCTGTGTGATACACATATACAAATCTTTTGGAGACAGGTCCTTTGAATGCATGTTTAGCATTTCAAATGTGTTTTATTAGCAAAATGTATCATGTGCCTGTTCTTGAGTGGGTGGGTGGACAAAGAGAAGTTACTGTTATGTCACAAACTGGAACGGACGGTTCTTTTTGAGGGGAGCACAGTTGAGTTGCTGCTATGGCACATTCAAGGATAAGATGCTCTTGCTATTCTCCTTGTTTTGCATCTGTATTATGTTTTCTGTTTTTCCAGTGGCTACTACTGACTGCCTACCTTAATTGTTTTGTCTGGTAACAGTTACTTTGTAGTTATGTGATACTTATGTGTATTATCATTCTGTTGTATTTTAGGACCAAAAATGTCATTGAGGTGCAGACTCCCCTTCAGTGAGGCCGAGAATACTATTATTGTGGATGCTCTCCATCAACATGGCACTTTTCTTCTCAAAACGGGTCATCCCAGTATACTAGAGAGGCTGAGACTATGGCAACAGATAGTTGCAAACATAAATGCTGTGGGTGGCCATGGCCATGCCTATGAGCAGGTATGCCACAAGGCCATTGACATACTAACATGTGCACAGAGGTGTGCAGCTGCTGTTGCCTGATACCATAGAGTAATGGGAGTGGGCCTGCTGCAGAAACACCTTACCTCCAGTGAGAAATTCCTGATGAATCTGCTACAACAGGGCAACTCACAGAAGAGTGGCCCACAATATGTGATTGATGTAGATACCCCTCCTTCTCAGTCCCAGGAAGAGCTTTCAGGTAGACTTTGTTAAATGAACAGTTGAATGGTGTTGTATAGTAAAACAAATTAAATAAAAGTTCCTTCTGTGTTACATGTGTTTTTTTTTGTGGGGGTTGAAGATTACTACAGTGATAACCTCAGTTTGGAGTTGTCAACCATGTTCTTGGTGAAATAACACTTAATGCAGATTGAGAGAAGTACATGTAGTAATCCCTGCCTTACTGTTAAATGTGATGATGTTGGCTTTACCTCTTGCTTAACTTATTTCAGCACTGCCAGGAATCTAGCAATGTATGCCTCCTGCAGATTGAAAGTGAAATAAAGTTATTTCAGTACTGCAGATCAATTTCAAGAAATATAATGTGTCATTTTAGGCCTGCTGCTTATATTTCTGTACTGTCTGTAATAGTGGCAGAACTGTTAGTTGTTTAGCATATATTGTACCATAGTAGTGCAGGTATTAATGTATGCCTGTGTTTCTTCATTTTTATCACAGGTGATCATGACAGTGGAAGTGTGGGTGCTGTGCCACCTGATGTCACTGTCTCAGTAGACACTGATGGTGATGGTAGCAAAAGTGAGGCAGAATCAGGAGTGCAAAGACTGAATCTGACACAGAGATTGACATCCAGCGACCCCCTTATTTTTCCCTGGACACAGCCAGTAGGCCTACACCTACCCAGTCCTCTGAGGCTACAGATATACGACAGGTGTTGGGCAATGACATTGAGCTGGGAAGTGTGGCTACTGTGGCTTTAGTGCCTGTTGATTCTGGCCATAGCCAAAGTGCTGGTGAAGTGCCATGCAGGAGGGTTGATAGGAGTGCTTGGAGTGGGCCTTCTGTCCCTCCTCCACTTGGTGCAGGTGTCTCTTCCAGTGTTACACAACGTATGTTTAGGGTCATCATGAAGGCACAGGCACATTCAGAAAGGTGCTCCAGACAAATGCTCACAGTAGTGGATGTGGCACAGTCTGACATGCGTGACTGCCTCCACCGTGTTGCAATTCTCTGGATCAGATGAATGATACATTAGAACAAGGGGTGTATGTGATGGACTGAGGGGTCTCTGTCACGGAACAAGCGGTGCCTATGATGGAATGTCTTCTGGGAGGGGAATGACATCCTTATGTACGTAGGTCAGCTGCAACATCTGCTGATAGTCAACTTGGCAGTTAATCATGCTCCCATAGTGGCAGTACTTTTGCTTGTCCATCAGTGAGTGTGCTGTCCACACCCAGACATGACAGGCCATGGGGTAGTGGTCCTGGTTGCTCCAGTGAATGCAGCACATCCAGCAGACAATGGTCATGCTAAGGTAGCAGCACGGCATCCGACCTTGGTAGTGGAGGTGCCAGTGCAACTCCCGGTAGAGCCAGTTCTCACGGTCAGGGGCAGCAATGATGAACTACCACCTCTACCATGCATGTCTCACACTTGTCCGACATACCAAGATGTAGAGCTAGCACTGAGCTTGGCTGTGTTCATGCAGACTCTCACACATCACTTTCACATGGAGGATGCCTACAGACACACACACACTGCCTGCCTGCTTCCCTTTCTACCTCACACAAACTCACAGAACTTTTGTGTCATCTTAGGCCTCCTACCCCCCTCCCCAAACACCCTGTGCAAGTAATGATAACTGTGCCATATCCCTGTTTTCTCTCTTTTGGATTCAGGGATACAAAAGCTTTGTGTCTGATGCACAGGGTGCATAGCTACATTAGTGCCTAGTATATCTGCATTTGTGTTGTTGAACTGATAATTGTACCTGTCATTTATATTTGCCCGGCCAAATTATGCAGTGGATAGCATCATCATGTCAGTACTTTCTAGTGTATTTTTTGTAAGAGTTGTGAAGTCAGGAACTGCAATGTGTCTCCTTACTTTATAACTTTTGTCTTTAATGTTTTCCAGTACATACATATGGTGCACATTATAAGACACGCCATCACATTCAGATCTCAGGACTGTATAGTCAAAATCATCAGAACAGTAATACAGTATAATGCTCCCTTTTGCATGAACCTCACCAGCCACATGCAGCAGCTGGACAGACCACAGGGTTCTCTCAAGATAACACAGGGCCTAGTAACCATGACATGCTCTATGTGGGGAGGTTAAAAGACATGTCACTGTCATCTGTCTGGTGTCACATTAAATTGTGACTGTTATTCTAAGCCTATTAATTTTGGTTTAAGCACTTCAGCTTCAGGCCAGTCTTATATTAAGAAGGTTTGTAGTCTATACTCTTGTGAGAAGATACAGTAGCCTCTGCCCTTCTGAGATGGGAATTGATGGTTGAATGCTTATTGTGCCTGTTATTCTATCTGTATTATGGTTTAAGCACATGGCCTCCAAACCAGTTATTTTAGATTAGGAAGGTTTGTGGTGTAGACCCTTGTGGCAGGACAGGATAGCCTACACCCTTTTAAGCTGGAAATTGATGGTTGAAGGCTTATTGTATCTGTTATTTTGAAAGCGTCTTACTTTCTAGTTTAAGCACTTGGGTTCCAGACCACTTATTTCACATTAGGAAATTTTGTTGTCTGCACTCTTGTTGGAATATTCTACTGAATTGCTGTTTTTTCCTGCTGTTGTGCTTGTGATTTTCTGCACTTTGAATTTCTATTACTTCTGCACTAAAACCATCTCTGTTACATTAAGAAGGCCTCCCTGCACCATTGTGGCAGAAGTTTGTGGGTCTATATTACGTGATCGAACAGTGAAATGTTCGAACACGTAATAATCGACCCCTAAATGTCGAACCGTCAGAATGTGGAATGGTTCAATGGAGATCTTTGTAAAGTGCGGAAATGGAAATTTTCCATTGTCTGCACTGTAGTGTGATCTCAGAGTTGGTATAGTTAAGTAGCGGGGGCGTGGGGGGTGCATGGGGGCTTGCCCCCCTGGTTAGAGTGTTTTTATGGTTTGTTTGGGTGTTTTTATGGGGGGTTTGCCATTCGACATTACGGAGTTTCGACATTTAGGGGTCGATTATTACATGTTCGGACATTTCACTGGTCAGTCAGTTAATATAGATGTGAAGTGTGCAGCCAAGGACACATCTGAGTTGGGGTTTGCTGGAGTAAGGCTCACTCTTGGCCTTACACTTTGTTTACTTTTTTTTAAATCATTTAACTTTGTTTGCTTGTTTGTATTCAAGCATTGTGTTTGGCCAGGTTTGCACTCAGTTTACTGAAGCTGCTCGGAGCTTGCAGATTCTCAGTTGTGCATTGTGAAATGTTGACTCATTTTTCTACTCTTATCCCTCCATAGCATGGACATTTTTTGTTAGTCTTACACCACAACCTGGTCCATCTAGCCCACTCCCCAGTAGTTACTACAGTACATATCTTACATAATGGATGGACAGTTTCCCACCATTTCTCCAGGCTGCCTGATTAATATAAGAATCCTGAGGTAATGTAGCAATTAACCCATGTATACTGACAACCAGTTACTGCTAAAATAAACTAATGCAACATGTGAGGGCTGTATCTATACTATGAATTTGCAATCAATTCTCTCACATAACTGTAAGCCAGATATTAAACATGTTATCAGCACACACACTTCATCTCATGCACATAACAAGCTCACAACACGTAAACACACTATATGGAGGTACTTACTATTAACCTACCTAAAGATCAGAGACCTCCCAAGTGCAAACCTATTGCACACACTGCAGACCCAACATGATCCACTACACATAATAATACACACATTAGTGTCTCAGCCAATAAGTCCCTATGGCAAAACACCTCAAAACCAAATGCATTGGTCATAAATGACTCCATAGTGAGACACATAGTTGTCCCTCTAAACAGGCTGGACAAGGAGAAGGTCACTGTCAGCTGCCTGTCAGGTGCCAGGGTCCATCAGATCATGCACACATGTCTCTCAACAACAAGTACAGTTATGATTCTTGTCATATTCCATGTTGCAGTGAATGACTGGAGATGTACCTCATTGGACTATATGAAGAGAGACATGACTGAGCTCTCCAATTATCCGTCCAAGGCAAGTATGTCCCTAGCTCTAAACACCACTGCACCCAGGATGATGCCTCAGTATAAACAAAACAGGATTGACTTCAATAATTGGCTTAGCTTCTTTTCTCCATCTGGGGGAGCCAGTATTTGTCAGCCTGGGAAGATATTATTGACAGACTACACCACCTGTAGCCTCTTGGCTTTCAATTACTGGAAAAGGTACTTACCTCCCCTTTAGTGGCATTTTTAGGCAATGTCAGAACAACTACATTCACAACATACAAGAATCCACTAGAGACAAACTGAAGGTTATGCTGTTTAATTCAAGGAGTATAAATCACAAACTGCACTCATTGGAATAACTCCTTACCTTGATCACGCAACCTTGGAAAATGCCCATGTCTGTGCAGTCACTCAGACATGGTTGAAGGCTGCTGACAGCCCCCTGACCATGCAAGGCTACAATGACTTCCACACATTCAGACATCAAAATGAGAGTGAAAGATCCAAAGGCAGAGGTGTATACATCTTCATTAAAGACAAATATACCACAAGTAGCACTACTCCAAGTCCAACTAATTGTATGCTAAACCCCTTTCCATATCATTGTCAGCTACAGTTCCCCACCATGAACCACAAGTACCATTCTGCCTACTTGGATCTACTTGAGTCACTGTACAACCAAACACCTTGGTCGTGTGTGATTTCAACTATCCCTCCATCGATTTGGAGTCATATATGTGCACAAACACACTCATCCTAAGGTTCTTGGACTTTGTTAATACACATGCTGTGTAACAGATAGTCTGCACCCCCACAAGGGACTTGAATGTCTTAGACTTAGTAATTACCAGCATAATGGTTCTTTGCATTACCCCCTGTGTGTTGCCACCACTGGTCAGGTCAGATCACAATTCAGTCGTGTTTACATTCACAATCATACCTGATATCCCATCAAGAGCTGAAAAGATGAAACATTTATCCAAAGCAAACTATAGCCTCCTAACTGGTGCCATAAATAGTTGCAAACCCCCTGCTACCACTATCAGCAGTGAGTGCTATACAGAGGTGTACACAAATGGCCTGTATAAACACCTATACAAATGTATAGCGTCAACTGAATGTGAACGGATCAAAACAAGGTCCTCACAGAAAAAAAGCCACCCTGGTGAGCATCAAGCATACACAGGTTATACAACAAGTGGAAGAAAATAATGTCTAAGAACAAGAAGGGACTGACTTAGCTGAGGAAGGACACCCTCCACAGCTTGAACAAGGAAATTAGCTGTCTTGTAAAGTCCTCTAAAGCCATGTACGAACCTAAATTAACATCCATAGCTAATCAGGAGACATTCTTTAGCTACATCAGAAATTTAAAAGTGAAGATCCAGGTTTGTGCCACACTAGTAGTGGATGGCACCACTCATACTGACCCTGAGAATATTGCCAACCTGCTA
This sequence comes from Protopterus annectens, assembly GCF_019279795.1. Taxonomy (NCBI): domain Eukaryota; kingdom Metazoa; phylum Chordata; order Ceratodontiformes; family Protopteridae; genus Protopterus; species Protopterus annectens. The sequence goes on from NC_056725.1 coordinate 132,273,953, forward strand.
CCAGACAGTTTGGGGCAAACTTCACCCCCCCCATCCCCACCAGACATACCCACAAACATACTTGTCACCAGACCTCTAGCTAGTAACCTCCTATGAACCTAAGGTGATGTCTGCCTGGGCTCCAAGCCAGTGTCCAATCCTGCTCTGGTGGGATGGTTGTATATGCAATAATCTGATATAGTTAATTACATCAGCATTGAGCATGTAGTGGTACATCAGCATTGTCTGTTGAGCATGTGGTGGCACATCAGCATTGTCTGTTGAACATATGGTGATAACAGCATCCCACATGCCGATGTAAAATTATCTCTATAATGTAAAGTGACATTTCTCTCACACACACGCTTGATTGCAGTGAGAAAAGAACTCCTACCTATCTAGGTACACACACTACAGTGTACATTACAGTACTATATGCAAGTTCCATGGCACAAGTCTTACTTTTAAATATCTGTAGGTCCAGTTATAGTGGATGTCAGCAGCAGTGCAGGTTGGAGGCCTGCCTGAAATGAATGTGTAGGGAGGTGCAAGTATCAAAATACTGTCAATTTACAGGATTTGGGTAGTAACTGCAGGATACACAGGTGCTCTTCTGACTGGACACACAAACACACAGACAGTGTGACTGTAGTGAGAACAGAACCCCTACCTAAGTAGAAAGACTACAGAACTCAGTACTTTATGCAAGTGTCACGGCAGAAGTTTGACTTTTATATGGCTGCAGGTGAACTTACGGTAGATGAAATCAGCAGGCCATGTGGAGGACAAAAGGTTGGGAGGCCTGCATAGGCACACAGATTCATAGGTTCATATGAGACCTGTAGTCAACTGTAGAGTATGTAGAAGCCTAGCTGTATAAAAACACAAGTACCCTTATTGAGCATAGTTGGATGTTTGTGTTTAGCAGAGCAAGGTTGCCAGCACCACCAACTGGCCCTGTGATTGAGGGAGCAGACAACATTATATATTACACTTTATAATGTGGTTGATATATGTGTATCTAAAATATTGAGCCCCCCAGGGTTGTACTGGTTGTGGGGGGCAGGGTGGTGGACAACACATGAATGCATTGTGAATATATGACATATACTTAGAATGTTCCCTAAATGTCTAATGCTTCCACATGTAGATTTATGTCATACAAAGGAAATGGACAATAAGCAATAATAAGAAAGCATCATATATACAGTTCCATAGCACAGTGAGTAGCAGATTTGCTTGATACATACATACATACATACATACATACATACATACATACAAATGTTTCAAGCACGGGCATTAAAGCCCTTCTAGCATGCCAATATGCCACAACACTTGTTCCCATAATAAATGTCCAGGCTGTTCTTAAAAATATCTAAGCTAGTACTTCTTTTAATGTAATTGGGTAGTCTATTTGAAGCATCAGCTACTCTGTCAGTGAACCAATTAGTACACTTCTCATTCCTATAGAATCTTCTACATAGGTTATCTGATGATTCTCTAGTACTTTTTGATAACCCCAAACATTCCCAGAGGTAGCTGTCCCTAAATGCCCTATATACCTGAATAAGATCTCCTCTAAAATATCCGTAAGAGACACTGTACAAGTTCAGATATTTTAGTCTTTCATAATAACTTAGATTTTTGCATCCATGGATGCCCTTAGTATATTTCCGCTGTACTCTTTCCAGTTTATTCATGCTTGCTTTCCTATAGGGTTTCCATATTGTTATTCCATACTAAAGTTTGGGTCTAATGAAACTAACAAACAATGACTTCGTTATGTTTGATTTCCTAGAATTTATTAATATTTTTATACAACCTATAGTTCTACAACTATCATTAGCCATTTGGTTGATATAATTAGAAAAACTCATAGCTGAATCTACCCATATACCCTGGTCCTTAAATGAGTCTACAGTTTCAATCACTGTGTGCTGTATTAAATATTCACCTTTCAGTTTATGTCTCCCAAATCTCATATGCTTAGTTTTCGATGTATTTATCAACATATTATTCTCCTGTGCCCAAATGGTCAATTTAGTCAAATTACATCAAATGATGGTTAACTAAGTGTACACATATGTGAGTTACACCTGTTTGCATGTTGGTAAGCAGTGTGCAAATGCGAACAGCATTGCTAATGTCAGTAAAAATAATACTATATGGTGTGTAGTATATTATACCCCAGGACCATGTGTATGCCAGTCCTACACTTATACCATTTGCCACAAGACTATTGAGGAAACAGTTGTCTATGTTGCACTTCACTGCTGTAAACTGCAATATCACAGCAGAAAAACAAAGGTTGCACACTCTGTACTAGAACCCAGTAACATCTGTACTACAGGCTGGGTTTTCACAATGGTCAAGGGCATTAATTGAATGTATCCAGTTACTGTTTTTGGCTGTCTGCTTCATAGGTGGTCTGCCTCGCTTTGCACAAATGGGATAAACACAGCCATTACCCTCTTACACTATTTGCGCTATGCAGTGCATCACACAAAAAGGGCAATGAAAAAGGAGAGGAACAAGAAAGAAAACCTTAGTAATTGAAATAAGTGTCTGCTGTCACATGTTAAGGTACTTTCTGGACAACTCCACCATTATTTACTTCATTAGAGCACCAAGTTAAGATATACAAAGATATGCCATAATATTATTACAGAATACATTCTAGGTTCAGGACTTAACTTGCAAATGCAGCAGTGGAGACAATTTTATTTCAGGCGTAGAAGTTCCTTGTGTCTACTCCATAGGATGGAAGTATGGAGCAAAAAACAGAATGTAGGCGAGATGGATGCTTTAGAGCATGTTGAATAGCTCCACCATACTGAAATCTCCTGCTTATGCTGTAATTAGCAGCTATGAAAACATCTGCTACTTTACTGAATATATGAACTCTGTTAGTGTCCATTAGTGCACAATCTGCACCTATGCTGAAATAAGGTGAACACAAGGGAACTTATTACTTCTGTCCATGCCTGTTATATCCGTAAGCATGCAGTTCAAAAAGTAAAGGAAGAGTTGCAGACCCTGTAGTAGAAACCAGGACTTCTGTACCCTAGCCCTACACATACACATGGTATCATGGGAATAGCTATATAAGCACCAAGAAACTTGCCATTTATTGTTCTGTTTACTGTGGTTATGCTAAGCACTGCAACGCTCAAACAAGGAAAAAATTAAAAAATAAATTTTAAATTAATGTGGACGGATACAATATATTTTAACAAACAATAAAGAGGATGACACAGAAATTATAAATTCTGTACTGCTTGCACATTTACACTTCACAGGCCTACATGTATACCTTTGTAAGCTGACACACCCCTTGATATCATCATTCACTGTTGCCATGCATGCAACATAAATACTGTGGCACAAAGTAAATATTCCTACATGGTTACAAATTTGGGGGATTTAGCAATTCTAATGAATTTTGACCTAATCTGCATCTTCACCTTGTTGACAGTCCTGAATCTTCACAGTTGGTAACCGTGTAGACAGAAAAACTGAAGGGGACCCCAATGTTGTACAGTCAAAGGAGGGTATTACTCAGGTGTGTGTGTGTGTGTGTGTGTGTGTGTGTGTGTGTGTGTGTGTGTGTGTGTGTGTGTGTGTGTGCGCGTGTGTGTGTGTGTGTGTGTGTGTGTGTGTGTGTGTGTGTGTGTGTGTGTGTGTGTGTGTATATATATATATATATATATATATATATATATATATGTATAGGTTTGGGATTTTATACTTAATGGGGTTTACATTGTTAATTTAGGGGTGGGGGTGCAAAGCTGCATTTATGTAACGGCACTTAATAAGGACTTCTTGATATTTTTAACATATTTTACAGCATCCAACATGTCTGGGAATGTCATAATGTATGTGGAGTTATGTTAGGGTCCATTCTGTACAAATGTATGGAAAATTACTTGCTCTAGTTTCCAAGTAGACTTCTGTATATGGTAACATTTCGCATACATAGTCAACATGAGCACAGAGTCTATATGGTTACTTTACAGCTTGTTGAATTGCTCTTCTATGTTGATTTGCTTCATTAGCATACAATTCAGCAACTTGTGCTACAATTTGCATGCCATGAAAGTTTCCATGTTTGCACATTAGTGTGTGCTGCTACACGTTAATGAATCGAAAACTTTTCGTGGCCATGTGCGCATCATGCCATGATGCGCACACTATCAAAATTATCACGTAGGCTTTATTGAATCTCCCCTTCTTTTACTTCAGAAAATGTATATTAATTCACATTATTTCAATCTGTCAGTAGTTTAAGATAATAGTACAAATATTTAAACAGTGTTCCCCCTGGTTATTTTTGGATTTCTCAGTGATTCTCTTCTGATTTGTCCTGATTGACTTGAGAGTTGTGCTTCCTTAACAGCTTCAGTTAGGAAGTTCACAGCACGGTTAAAAACTTTATTCATTCTTGCAAACAGTTTGTTTGATGATATAATATGGTTTGATATTTCTGTACTGCAGTGTGGAATTCAGCAGGAGTTCTTGGTTATCCACACATAAGCAGATATACCCTGGAGCTCTGGCCTCTGGGTTTGCACACCCCCCCCTGCAAAAAATCCTGCAGGCACCCTTGATAGATAGATATAAATATTTTGTTTTATTTTTTTACTCCCACACACCATCAAACTTGATGTCCTGCACCCAATGCACCTATGAACCCATTCATTCCTCATCATGCAAAGACATTCAATTTATTCTAATAGCAAAGGTGGGGTGATCTGAAATTCAGTAATCTGTAAGATCAATCAGATAAATTCCTAAACAAAGTAACATGATGGATACTGAGGAAGATGAATAGTGTAGAATTGCTGCACAAAACTAAAACAGCTAAATTGTGCCTTATTTGTACATGTCAAAATTTTAATTGGAAGAAATTACACTCGAGTAAAGAAAATCTGTTCTTAGCATACAGCTTTCTTTTAAGCCAAGTCTTCAAGTATGCTAATTAGAATATACCCTCTGGTATAAATTGAATCCACAGAATGTGATACTGTTTATTAATAAGGGGAAAACTGCTTTGTCTGTGTTGAGAGCCATGATGTTTGTCACTGGCCAGGTGATCAGTGCTCAAAATGTTATTAATGAAAGATTGCCAGCATCTTGTCATGGAGGTTAGACTTGAAGAAGAGTGAAAAGGTGAGTGTTGTATTTTCCACACTTTCTACTTCTCTAAATATGTGCAACCTCTGAGATGGCACAAGTAACATTCAGAAGAAGGGGAACCTGCCACATATCTGGAGCTATGCAGCAGGGATTGCCCTAACAAAAAAAAAATATATATATATATATATATATATATATATATATATATATATATATATATATATATAGGCACCTTTGGACTTTTGATGCATTGAGAAGTGACTTCACAAATGTTTTACATGTTTTGGTTTTGAATAACTGTATCTCTATTAAACAAGATGTGCCCAGGGTTACAATAAACTTTGCATGAAGCCAACATGGAGTTTATGTATTTGCATTATGAGCAGCAGCACTAATCACATATCAGTGCTGCTCCTCACGCTTACATAAATACAGGTGAGGTTTCATGGCCAACAACAGTGTTACCAGCCTGGAAAATGTGCACAGCGGCAACAACACATAAAGAAGATGCATACAAGTTGCCTACAGGCAAACCTGCTCTGCGAGATTGCGTGGACAGACACAATGATTACAACTGCAGTATGACCATATTATAAAAAATTGTAGTCACTGCAATGTACACTACAACAAGTTTTTTTGCAGGCTGAAATAATAGATGTTGGGGTGATCAATAAGGGCAAATACAATGCAAAATAAATACACTAGGCAGGGAAAGTGTGATGATTAACACATATGTGAATGTGACTGTCACCCAAGGTCACATGCTAATTGAAATGAATGGATGTGATATAATCATCACTGACATGATCACTGGAGAGAACATTTAGCAAGGATGGCAGATAAAATAGGGGGTATATGCATGTTGTGAAGCTCTTCCAAATGACTTGCTTGAATATGTAACCGGAATGTCAGCATACCTCACAACCAGTCATGGAGACATAGCAACAGACTCATGGACAACTGGTGCCAGAAACATCCACAATCATAAACAATTTAAAAAACTCAACAACATTAATCTGTGAAATTGCCAGAATATGTGCATTTAAGTTATTTTACATAGTCTGCAGGAACAGATGTGTACAACCATTATGATTGTCAGTATTCTATAAGAGGAATACTCCTCCCCTTTACTAAATTAACTGTCTTTGGAGGTTTTACAGTTTTAAACCTAAAGTTGAATTCAGTCCAGTTTGTGATCCATTGGGCTACATATTTGGTGATGTAGGAGTTTATGACCAGTTGAGACAGTTTCTCTGTAATATCTGAGTGTGGAACCGTGTCAAATGTCTTGGCCAGGTCATGTTATGCAGGATGTACATTCTTTCCCTCATCCATAGCCTTGGTAACCTTGTTGAAAAAGTCTACCAAATTTAACAGCCACGATCTAGCCTTAACTAATAACAAATGGGTTGATCAGGAGATTAACTATGTTCTTGTCATAAGGTGCATGATGATTCTTTCCACTGGCTTACAGATGAGGCTAGTCAGGCTTATGGGTCTATAATTCCCTGTGTCCGGTGATGGTCCCCCCTTGTTCAGACAAATGACGGCTGCTATTCACCATTTCACTGAAAAATAGCCTGTCTGGAGCCTGTAGTTAAGTAGGGGTCTAACTGTGTCTGCTAGGTCATGTGTTAATTTATTGATAAGGTAACCTGGGATGTTGTCAGGGCCCATTAATGCCATGTTTTTAGCCTAAGAGATTGAACAGATGAGCTGCTCTCTTGAGAAAATATGCTGATTAATCTTTGCATGTATATTTTAGGTAAGAACCAGTGGAGACAGGGTGGTAAAATTTGAGCCATATCTGTCAGATAGCAGGTTGTGTATTGCCTCCATTTGAGTATGGATGGTGCCATCCACAACCATCTGTGCACATACCGTAGCTGTATATTCCCCTTAAGATTTTGTACTTACTTACAAAAAGATTTGTGACATCACCTCCAGATACAACCTTGGGTTTGCATCACATGCCACACAGTGGGACTGTTAACACAGTTGTACAACTCTATCTATTTAACGTTATTACACTACTTGCACATCATATGCTTATATGTTTTTTAGGGTCTGTATTATAACAGTGAACGATCAAAAGATTGAACACTGTTATATCGACCCCAAAATAATGAAAACTTAAAAGAGCGAACTCCCAAAACAGCGATTTTTTTTCCCAAGAAAATAAATCGCTGTCCCCAAAAAATAAATAAATAACACACGAAACACTATTTTATGTGGGGGGGCATCACTCCCCACACCCCCCCCCACTTAAATATACCAACTCTGAGATCGCACTACAGTGCTGAAAATGGCAAAGTGATGGAAGCGGCCAAGCAACTTCTTTCCCAGGGAAAGAATTTGCTTATATGCCACTTCGTCATTTTGCGTTTGTGACATTTGAAGTTCGACTAAGATGCTTTCAACAGAATGCGTCTTCGGTCTTCTGATAGGAACCCTTTTTTCATTGGAAAGGTCTGTGTGAGTGCTCTGCAACCATATATGGACACATTACAAATGAGGTAGATGTGGTTCATGCAGAACAGTTAATGACACAAATGCTGACAGTCACACAATGCTGCTAGGCAACACCTGAATAATCCTTGTGAATGGCAACACAATTGTGCATATGACAAAATACCTAAGGTTGCAATTGAATCTGAACTGGTTACATGTTTTTGTATATAAAAGCATTGTAGTATGTGTATGAAACAAGGCATATATGCACATGCAATCAGTATGATGCACATGTAATCTGTATGATGTAATATTGCTGTATGTCGCATAGCATTTCATGATGGTAGGTATACACATGCACACGTGTGCTATACTGCAAGTGTCACTCTGCTGGTTGAATGAGAAATTTGTAGAATCTTAATATACTCCACAATAAGAATGCATGCCTTACTAAGGCAATAATATACATAGCATCATTCCATGTCAGCAGTCCTCAGTAGGCATATTACTACAGCTATTATATAAGGAACATGTATTTAAATGGCAGCAGTGGCCATCAGTATATTACTTCAAATTACAGATTTGAATACACTGTTGTAAGGCTACCATAAATCCACACCTCGATATAGCATATGTATATATTTATATATTATATATATATATATATATATATATATACATATATATATATATATATATAAAATGGAAGATAGTAGGGGTATGTGCATATGTGTGTATGTGTTTGATTACATTACATACTGCTTCTCTCCATATGTGACATGTGTACCACCCCATGACAGAAATAATTGCACATCCAGTAGTCTGTAGATGGCTTGCAGAGGATCATGGAAAGGCTATGCTTCACAATGTGTGTACACAGGTTTGAGATGATGACATCCTCTATTGTTCTGCAGAAAGAATGTTATGTGGACATATGGAAAAAGGGGATGTTGGATTAATGGGACAATATTAAAGGTTCTCCTGAGTGGGACTCAAATGAAAAGAGATTCAGAAGATCATACAATGACTGCAATATATCACCAACCACACAAACAGCAGTTGACTGAGATCAGATTTGAACATTAAGCATATGTAGGTATATAAGCTGGACTCCATACAACACAACAATAGTACCACCACATATGTCTGACTTTATCACTGTCACAGTGCACTTTATAGAGGATGACTTTGTCATTGTATGCTGAGAAGAAGATGTTGGGAAGAGTGTCTGACATAAATGTGGCATCTTGTCTCAGTGTAAAATTGTCTCCACACTCATCTGATGTGAGATTAGAACCACAAACTATCTAGCAGCACAAGCTAAGGAACATAGTAGTTAATGTTCATGCCAATAGAGGCATTTGAGTGTAGCAATGTCAGAGTGCACTTTATAGGGGGTCACATTGTCATTATATGTCAAAACGATGTTTGCACAAGTGACTGACATAGCTGTAGACTCACATGCTGTTCTAAAACTGTCTCCAGACTGACAGTTAAAAGAACATATACACTCAAGTTAACTGCAGTGAGACTGAACTTCTAACTATCTAGTTACACAGGCTAGAGAACACAATACTTAATACTAGTGCCACAGTTCAACTCTATCTTTTGTATTGTCAGAAAACATTTTATAGCAGATGACATCATCAGTGTATGATGAAAAGGATGTGTTGGTAGGAGTGTCTCATATGCTACTCTAAAGTGGTCTCCAGAATGAGAACTAACTGAACACACACACACACACACACACACACACACACACACACACATTAACTACATTGAGATTAGAACTCTTATCTCTGTAGTGACACAAGCTAGAGAACACAGTACGTAACACTAGTGCCACAGCACCAGTTTGACTTTCATATTGTCTGAGAAAACTTTATAGCAGATGACATCATCAGTGTCTGGTAAGAAGAAGATGTTGTTAGGAGTGTCTCATATGCTACTCTAAAATGGGCTCCAGAATACCACTTGACTGAACGTACACACAAGTTGACTGGAATAAGACTAGAACTCTGACCTACATGCTTACACAACCTAGAGAACACAGTACTTAATGCTAGTGCCATGGCACAAGTCAGGCTTTTATCTTGTCAGAGATGACTTTATAGCAGATGGCATCAGTGTCTAGTGAGAAGAAGATGTTAGTAGGGGTGTCTTACATGCTACTCTAAAATAGACTCCAGAATGACAGCTAAACACATACAAGTTGACTGCATTGAGATTAGAACCCCTACCTCCCCAGGTACATAAGCTACAGAACACAGAACTTAACACTAGCATCACACCACAAAGATGCTTTTGTGTAGTCAGAGAAGATTTTATAGCAGATGACATCATCAGTGTATGTTGGGAAGCAAATGTTAAGAGGGCTGTATGAGGTTGTTTTCTTGTGAATAACAAGTCCCTTCCCTTCTGTTGTGTTTAAGAATGCCTTTTGATGAGATTGAGGAGGTCTGGGCAACAGCCATAGTAATACGTGCCAAACACCTGTTACATAGAGCATCTCCAAGAAACTAATTTGCGCAAAGGATAGCAAAGTGTTAGTGCATGTGAGATTCCCATTTCATGAATACAACTTGAACTTGAGAATTTATTAGGAATATATGTTATGTGAGAAATAGCCGAAAGATACTGTGCTATTCATATTGTAGTTTATATCAGAAATGTTGTTATAACTTTTATGACATGAACAGTTGCTATAGCCTTCCCCATTTGCACAGAGTTAAGAGACAAGCAAACATGATTCTTTGCTTAAATGGTAAAAATACTAATATTTCTATTGCTTCACCTTCCTTCATGCAAACAAGCTAGGAGGCAACACTCAACCGTCAACACTCTAGACAGTACTAGTGCAATAAATATTTTTGACTCCACCACAACCACCCTTTGAGCACTTGATTGGTCACCTTCCTTCCCAGCTCCTGCCATGTCTGCACATGTCCTCCAACAACAGTTAAATTGTTTTCCCACCAATTCACAGTTTAGGAAATAAGAAGGATAATGTGACAGTTGGCATTAATGTATGGTATGTGTGCTGCTAGACCTTGCAACAGTTTGTACAATGATCAACACCTGTATGTCAAATGAGTTGACACATATTTTGTGTGACCTTACACACTGAAAAAAAGTAATCTGTACAATGTGGGATTCAAACCTATTTGAAAAAGAGAACACATATATTTCCACATAGGTGTTTTTTCCTCATTGACACAGAAAAGTTATTTGCCAAACATGGTCATCAATAATATACACCTTAAAGAGTGGTGTTATACTTCAGTTAACCATATATGTGTGTGACATGGGTTTATGCATTCTCTGGTGTGATGCAGGAGTAATGTGTGACAATATACTTTAAATGCCTATACTTGTATTACTTTCAGAGCAGATATTTAAGTTCTCGTTCAGACCACACAATACATTCTGTTATGGGAAGTGTGTAGATGACTGAAGTTCATCTCAGGCCTGAAAATATATTTGGAATTACAAAACCATAATTGTCATCATGCTACACCAGATACACATACAGTATAATAGATATGATACAATGTGTATGTTCAATCAACCTGCTATGCATCGTTATTTTTATGTATAATTATCTTTATATTATTATTTTTGTTAAAAAAGTACACTTAGATACCATTAATAAAAACTGGAGTGTGCTGAATTAAAACCCTGGTTTACCTGTGTTCTGATTACTAACTTACACCTGCTGCCACAAGGAAAGCTAGGCTGCACATGTATTTTTAGACTCAATACTGTCCAGAGTGCTGACAGCCATGGATCACCTCTTAGTCTGTTTGCCTGAAGGAAGGCAAAGCAGATAAAACTTCATCAGCTTCTTTGTAGCAATGTTTCTTTTTTTTTCTTCAGCAGTGAACTGTGTTTGTGCACAGGTGAGCAATGAGCAAATAAAAGAGGCAAAAGCAAAATATTCATTATGATCGTTCCTCAGTAAAAAAAATATACTGTGGAACTCAAATCATGGTCTACATATCTTGTCTATTGTTTACCTTAGTGTTTTTGTCCCTTGTGCTACACACACACTTGGGTCATAGGTGTAATTTCTGTTGTTATTATCATCCAAGGTGCTGATCGCAGCTAAGCATTATTGCACTTCTTAAGGCAAATGACATTAATTTTTACATTTTTATACATTTGAATGTGTTTGCACGAAACCACATGCTGCACAAATGTTAAAGACCAAATACAATCAAATTACAGTTAAACAATTACAAAGCTCTGGATTGGAACTACTGTAGGGTAATGAAATTACAATATACAGTGGGAGCTTGTTATATATCTTTGCTACAGACACAGCTTTGGAACAGCAATCAAATCATGTGCATACAAGCAATTCACATTTTCTCTACAGTATTAACAGGTCATACACTTGTACATTCTCAGTTGTATATTTTTGGCTTACAAATTCAGTGCAATGATTGATCACATAACCATTTATGAATATGTTTGCACAAATGCAGCTCTGTCTTTTCTTTGTATTGTGTTCACTTTTCCTTTATCTCTGCTATAATTTCAGACATGCTCTCTATAGTATTTTCTATCATTTTCCTTTAAATGTGTGATACAAATTCATAACAGTAAATAAACGTTTTCAACAAAGGCATGACATTTTGCTATTATTGATCAAAATGATAAATGTGGGTGTTCTGTTTCATTTAAAAACTCACTGAAGTTATTTCCACACTTGTAAGTATATCCTCACTGACACACCCACTGCAGTGAAGGTTGTCTGAATTGCTGTTGTTTTTCTTCTCTTTAATGCTAATCATTCATAGCTGCAAGCCATTAGCACCTAACAATGATGTACAGGCTACACTATGTTTACATGTGCTACATGAAGTCAAAGGTTTGTACTATGTTTACATCAGGTACATGAAGTCAAATGTTTGTTATTCAGCAATTCTAATGAGTTCACACCTCATCTGCATCTTCAGAGTGCTCAGAAGGCTAAATCTACACTATAAAGGTAACAATGTAGCTAGGGAACTTGAAGGTGACTAAACTTGTGTATTTGGAAAAAAACTGAAGATTGGTGTTCATTTGAAAGTGGTTTATCGGCAGAGAAGGCTTATAATGTGGCTAATGTGTGGCTGTATTATTCAAGTACATTCTAAATTTCTGTAAAATTTTACAAATGTGTTTGCATATCCAGCAGGAAATGCATCTTTCATCTGCATACACTTCTTATACTTCACTGTTAGGACAGGCATCTTTGGCAGGCATTAACATTTTAGAGATAGACAGGTTATACTTTCAGCACAACTAATATTTCTAAAATTTGATTTTAAATGTTCCTATGTTACTGGAGAGAAATGTATTGTACGTGTCACTGACACTGGTGTTATGCTTCTGAGATGGCCGAGGGCAACCTCCACAGAAGTGGTGGGCACAGTGAGAAGTGACTGGCATTCATAGCTTGACTTTTCTGTTGTAAATGTGTACACATTCTGCTAACTGTGTGGAAAGCATATATACATTACTTTTGTTTGGTGTTTTGGGGGGTGAGGGATCTACTGACCATTCTGTGGTCCAAGACGAAAAGTGTTTCAAGTGCTTTCCTGATGAAATTATGTATGTATGTATCCTGATATTTCTGTTGGAAACACACACACACACACACATATATATATATATATATATATATATATATATATATATATATATATATATATATATAAAACTTATGTGGTATTCCTTGTTTTGTACAAACCTTTGTTTGTGTGTGAGGGGGAGGTGGGACAACCAACTAGCCTTCAGTTGTACTAAATGAAAAGTGTGTTTCAAGTACCTAATGTTCACAAAAGGGTACATAGACTGATTATTTTTTAAGTAATACGTTAGACTGTGGTACTCATTTGTCTTATCCTTCTCTGTTTTATTTCACATGGGATTCTGGCACCCAAGCCTACAAATCCATGAAAAAACCCTTTCAGTGATGCAGAAAATGAGGTGATAATACAGGCAGTGAGACAACATGAATCCTTTCTGCTGGAGAGAGGACATGGGTACTGCCAGAAAGGAGATTTGGAACCATTTCTTAAATGACATCAATGCAGTCAGAGGTCACAGCAGAAATTATAATCAGGTGCAGCATCAGGCCGCTGATATGATTTCATCAGCCTGAAGGAGGGCAGCTGCTGTTGCATTAGAACAGATGGCAATGTGTTACCGAGCCACCACTGACACCAAATAAGGATTTTGTGTCCACTGTCAGAGTTCCAGACAGCTCTGTGGAGACTGTGCACTGTGTGCTTGATATCAGTGCTGATATGGCTGGGAGGACAAGTGTGCCCCAACAGCAGCTTCCAGGTAAGCTTACATATGGCAACTTTTATGTTTGATTTTAGAATAAAATATATAACTTGACTACTACTTCCTGTGAAAAACTTTTTTTGTATTTATACCTATTGATAATTAATAGAGTTATACGAGAGACTTGTTCAGTATGCACGGCTGTGGGTGGATGTCTCAGGAAAGTTTCAGTTTCAGCTATTCCTTATAGGACATATAGACAATTGCTTATTCACTGTCCCCTGTGTTATTCCCATTGTGATGCTTAATTGAAAGCCTTCCTTGCTTCATTTCTTCCAAAGCCATCCTCACTGCAAACTGTGGAGACATCTGCACATGGTAAGCCAATGTTGATTAGCTTATTACTAAGCATTATTTAGATATATAATTATCTGTATGTGTGAGGAGGGTGTAATGAATGTCCGTATTGCTGTACCATCTGCGAGTGTGTGACCAGTATTATTTATATCATCTATATTGGTTTAATATTTAGTGTAGTAGTAATTTCATTCCTGTGTTTGTTGCTTATTATCACAGGTGATCCTGACAGTGGAAGTGTAGGACCCCTACCACCTGATGTCAGAGTATCAATAGGCTATGATGATGATGATGGCCACACAGAGGCACAGTTGGGGAGTACAGAGGTTGAATCTGACACTGAGTTTGTAACTCACACATTACCATTATTCCATTAAGAGACAGTCAGTATGCCTACGCATACTCATTCCACTGACCCCTCGGATATTGGACAAGTTGAGCTGACACACTTGATCAGGGTAGTGCGGTTACAGTGGCTTCAGTGCCAGTTCATTCTAGCCGTAGCAAAAGTGTGGGTGAGGTGCCATGCAGGAGGGATTATAGGGGGTGGTCAGAGGAGGCCTGTTGTCCACCCTTCCCTTGATGTTGGTGTGTCACCACTCAATGTATATTTAGGGTCATTGTAGGAGGACAGGCACATTCTATTAGGGCCTCTGTGGACATGCTTATGGTTTTGATGTGGCAGAGGCTGACATGTGTGACTGCCTCTATCGTGTGGCTGAGTTAATGGATCAGACGAATGACACAATAGAATGGGCAGTACCTGTGATGAAATGTCTGTTGGGAGGAGGACAGCATTCACATGGCTGTAGGTCTGTAATATCATTTGCTGTTTGCCACTGTGTCCGTGCCTGGTCCCACTCCCATTGTGGCACTACTTCCACTGCTCCATCAGTGGTTGAGGTGACCACATGCAGACGTGACAGACCATAGGGTCATGTACCTGGGCGTAGTTGTGAGGAGAGCTCATCCGCAGACATCGCTCATGTTCAGGTAGTACCACATCTGACTACAGGCATGGATGTGGCACTGCAACTACTGGCAGAGCCAGTTTTTGTAGTGGGGGGTGATGACAATGAACTGATACCTCTACTATGCATGGCTCACACCTGTCCAACATGTCAGGACATAGAGCTAACACTCAGCTTGGCTGTGTTCATGCAGACACTCGCACACACATTTCACACTGAGAGCCCATACAGACACACAGATAACAGGTACATGAGGCACATACTTACATTTTTTTTTGTTAAACAAGAATAATCTTTATTAAATTATCACTTATGACACAGGCACTCATACATTTATATAAATGAAAACAATCCATTTTGACATAATTTTAGTTGCAAGCATTATACATCACAAACCATACTGACATAATTTTACTTGCAAACATTATACATCACTTATAATCTGCCCAATTGTTGTCAGTTGAATATTATATAGCTCATTCAAGTCCTGCCTTCCTTTAAACCTCATTACTCCCTGTATGTATTGTTCCCACAATTCAAATTTTTTTCCTATGTAATTTGCTCCCACCATTTTGTAAAGATCCCAATTCCAGTTATTTTATCTCTTTTACTATATTCACTAGTTTTAGTACAGTTGGTTTAGACTTTGATTTCCATTTTATAGTATGCTTTTTTGGCAGACACCATAATTAGACTCAGCAAGACCTTGCTGTGTCTAAGCAATTCCAATTCTGTGTTACAGGTCAGAAAAATCTTTTCCCTAGATGCACCAATTTGCTCACCCAGTATCTGTAATAGAGTAGTCTGCAAGGAATCTTTAAAGTCTGCCAACTCATTACATTACACTCTCAGAAAATATTTTCCCAATTACCTCTTTCTTCCCCATCACACCTCCAACATTTGCTGTCTACCTGAGAAAAAAAATTCTGGAGTCTACTTAGGGTATAAAAATACCAATGTAAACATTTCCAGGCAAAAATCCGAAATCTACTAGATTTTGTTGCATATTTGGGAGACACGCATATATATCCCCCCATTGTTTCTTTGTGAATTGCTTATACAATCTCTCTTCCCAATCCCTTCTAGCCCACTTTGATTGATTCTTATAGCTATCATGCAATATTTTAAATTTATTTATTTAACATTTGTTAACCTAGAAAGTCCGACTTGGAACAAAGCCAATTTTCAGCAGAGCCCTGGGGAAAAACACTTGAGATGCATATCTATATGCCTTACTAATTATTATTTTTTTTCTGTTGTGTGTATTTTCAATGCATGAGTCATGTTAGCTGATAAATGGTAAAATCTATCAACATAAGTCATTCCTGTCACATATTGGTGTCCTTGCTGGACAACTCACACATTCTACTTAAGTACATTTTTAAGTAACGGTATGGAGGTATCTGCCATTCATTTGTGTTCCTACCCATTTATTTTCCTGTTCCAGGTTCAACATTTACCTTGATAGTCCGGCAGTTACAACTGCTATGATTCAGCGCTGACTCTGTCTGATGCTAGCAGTACACAGTCATTACATGGGTAAGTAAAGGCTGCAAGCATTGCCTGACATCAAATTTACTGCATGCATGTCCATCAGATGAAAGTTGTATCCCTTAGGTGGTCAGCATGTGTGCTATCCATTGCCACCCTGCCAGGGTGAGGGCATATTATGCACATCTGCATCTAACTACACCCACAGCAGCTGGTGGTTCTCCCTCTGAGTTTTCGCCTGTCTGTGGCTGTGGTGACTTTGCCAGTGGTGGCTGAATTTGTGCCTCTTCCCCTCAGTGTTCCTCAGGATAATATTGTGTAGGATAGCACAGACAGTGATAATTTTGGCACAAGTACTGGGATTGTACTGCAGGGTCCTCGATGTATCTAGACACAGAAACCTTGACTTCAGCAGCTCAAACACATGCTCTATATTTCTTGTTTGAGCGTGTGCCTCATTATAGCATGTCTCCATGGGTGGGTTTGCATTTATGGTGGACATCATCAGCCATGGTTCAAGAGCATGCCTTGCATTCCCCAGTAAATGGTCTTTTGGGATATCGCCCCAGGAAAACCTCTGGTAGATCTGTGAGTCGTACCAGATATGGGAGTCATGGTAACTGCCGGGGTTGCCAGCACAAACATTCAGGATGATTCCCTTAGCATTACATATGGCCTGGCTCTTTCTGTTTATGTAGACCATTCCCTGTTCCCTGGTGGTCCTTTGATCTCCATGTGCATGCAGTCTATGGCACCCAAGACTTCAGTGAAGTATGTTATCCTGAATAGTTGTAGCTCTGTCTTTGGGGGGTAAGGGAAACTATATATAGTCACTGGCATACTGTGGCATAACATTCAGGAACCAATGTAGGATCCTGGGTGAGGATGCCTGTGATACCCCTAGCATGTCCCCTGTTGGCCTCCAGAAGGTTCCTGTAGCTAAAATTCTGAGTACTACACATACCTTGGTCTCCAGAGGTATTGCTTACCCTCGGTTTGCCCTTGTTCTCAGTTGAGGATGGCAGAGGTTGCAGAGTTCCTGGATTGTGTTTCTATCCACCCTGTAATGCTCTACTATTTCCATCTCATGTAGACCATGAAAAGCTAAACGTGGTCTAAACACCCTTCTCCTTCTTGCCCAAGATCTGTCAGCAGCAGCAGCAGCATAGACTTGAGCCTGTTGCATATACACATGCAGAAGAGCAGCAGCAGCCCATAACATTCTTTCCCTCTTAGTGTAGTTTCTATGGATGTATTCCAGTAGGTTTTGGAATTTTAGGCAGAAACCTGCACTAAGTGTACATGATATAGCTTGTTGAATAGCTCCACCATTTTGGATTGGTTGATTAGCATATAATTCAAGTGCTTATTCTGTAATTAATATGCCACCGTGTTTACCATTTCTGCATGGCTCTACACACCCTGTAAATCTGCTTACTGAATATAAACTGATATGCTCTAATGTGCACATCATGACATAAAATGCACATGGTTTAAGCAAGCCATGTAGGGTTTATTGAATCCAGCCTATGATCATTTTCAGTAGAGCCATCTGTGCTATATTACAGTATTTACATAGGATATACATTTTTTCACAGTCTGATAACCTCACTGCTTTACTGGAAAAAATATGGCTATAAGATCATATCAAATTTAATTTTCTCTAAGGTACATCAAGCTTGGAGTAAGTCCATATACGTAGCAGGGGTACAGGTGTTGTAGCCCCCAATGTCACAGGTGTAAGAAATGCTTTAACAGTTTGTCATACTTCTAAAGATAATAACCATGTCCATTTTGTTGTGTTGTGATCACTTCTTTATTGTGTTTCTCTCATGAACTTTTAACTGATATGTATTAGAGTTCATGTCAGTTCCATGAAGCAAAATTTCATTGGAACTGCCCTCAACCAACTCCACTCACCAATAGCACATTCCATTCATTTCTCATACAAAATACAGAAAATAAGTGTTTTACCAGATGGCAAGCACCCTTCCCCCAACATGTGATACTGTATCACTCACAGTCACACAATCTAATATCTAGTAGTTGTAGGATCACACAATAGTAGGCAAAAGGACAGACATCCTTAATTCCATTGTTCACACCACACACACACACACACACACACACACACACACACACACACCTTTGTCTATAAATCTGTCACACATATACACAAGGTACACTGCTCTAGCATTCTGACACTTAAAAGCTTCTCTCACCTGATATAACACACACACACACACACACACACACACACACACACACACACACACACACTGTCAATGACAGATCTACCATTTTAACATACACTTCTGTCTGCCAATCTCACAATCACTCACACAAATTTGTAGAGATCTAGCACTCAACCATACGAATATAGGCTTCCACTCACCAGTCTCATATTCACACATACAAAATAGGAATCAATGAAACACTCCAATGATTTCTTCTTTGAAAAAAGTCTTCTTTCAATGGATTGAATATAATTCATGTGATCCTTTAGGTTGCTGTCAGAAAACTTTGCAACCTGGCGTGGCCAAGGATGAACACAGGATAGCAGCAGATTTCTTCAGCTCCACCAATTTCATTACACTGACAGGAATTAATTACTTAAAAAATTAATTTTTGAAGTAATTTTCTTTCTAAATATGTTTGTTTTATATAGTTCTTGAACTATATCTAAAAAAGAAAGGAAATCTTAACAATATTCCTGTCAGAAATCACTTTGGAAATTTTCCTGTCAGTTTATCAGTCTGAAATGAGTTCCAGTAAGACAAATTCTCAAGACTCCAGCATCAAGAAAGAACTTCAGTCTCTGATAATTATAATCCAGCAACTTACTGCTAAGATGGATAAAATGGATACTAAAATAGACACCTTCATAGAAAAACTGCAAAACAAATAGACTTGTTACATATAGACCTGCAACAACAGAAGATCCAGATGACAGGCATAGAAGAAGCTGTGAATGACATGGAAAATAGAATACAAGAAGAGGAAATCAACATTGAGTTTCTGCTGAAACAAAATACACATTTACAAACAAAGCTGGATGACCTGGAAAATAGATCTAGGCTAATAACATTAGGATTTTTGGACTGCCAGAAAATATTGAAGGTAACAATATTACTTCTTTTTTAACAACATGGCTCCCTAAAACTTTAGACTTACCAGAAGCATTCTCTTTTAGTATCGAAAGAGCACATAGATCTAT